>NC_056728.1:1657444764-1657702264 GCF_019279795.1 Protopterus annectens | reverse complement strand
GCAGCAGGTAAGAGTGATAAAGGATAATGAGGGAAATGTACTCACTAGCGAGGAGAATGTGTTGAACATACGGAAGGAGTACTTTGAGGGGCTGATGAATGAAGAGAATGAGAGAGAGAGAAGGCTGAATGATGTGGGGATAGTAAATCAGGAAGTGCAATGGATTAGCAAGGTGGAAGTAAGGATAGCTACGAAGAGGATGAAGAATGGAAAGGCTGTTGGTCCAGATGACATACCTGTGAAAGCTTGGAGGTGTTTAGGAGAAATGGCAGTGGAATTTTTAACCAGATTGTTTAATGACATCTTGGAAAGTGAGAGGATGACTGAGGAGTGGAGAAAAAGTATTTTGGTACCGATTTTTAAGCATAAGGGTGATGTGCAGAGCTTTAGTAACTACATAGAGATAAAACTGATCAGTCACAGCATGAAATTATGGGAAGAGTAGTGGAAGCGAGGTTAAGAAGGGAGGTGATGATTAGTGATCAGCAGTATGGTTTCATGCCAAGAAATAGCACTACAGATGTGATGTTTGCTCTGAGAGTGTTGATGGAGAAGTACAGAGAAGGTCAGAAGGAGTTGCATTGTGTCTTTGTAGACTTAGAGAAAGCATATGACAGGGTGCCTAGAGAGGAGTTGTGGTATTGTATAAGGAAGTCAGGAGTGGCAGAGAAATATGTAAGAGTGGTACAGGATATGTACAAGGGTAGTGTGACAGTGGTGAGATCTGCAGTGGGGGTTACAGATGCATTTAAGGTGGAGGTGGGATTACATCAAGGATCAGCTCTGAGCCCTTTCTTATTTGCACTAGTGATGGGCAGGTTGACAGACGAGATCAGACAGGATTCCCTGTGGACTATGCAGATGACATTGTGATAGGTAGTGAGAGTAGGAAACAGGTTGAAGAAACCCTGGAGAGGTGGAGATATGCTCTACAGACGAGAGGAATTAAGGTCAGCCGGACTAAGAAGAAATATATGTGTGTGAATGAAAAGGAGGATAGAGGAATGGTGATGATGCAGGGAGTAGAGTTGGCAAAGGTGGATGAATTTGGGATCAACAGTTCAGAGTAATGGCAAGTGTGGAAGAGAGGTGAAGAAGAGAGTACAGGCAGGGTGGAGTGGGTGAAGAAGAGTGTCAGAAGTGATTTGTGACAGACGAGTACCAGTAAGAGTGAAAGGGAAGGTCTACAAAAGGGTAGTGAGACCAGCTATGTTATATGGGTTGGAGACAGTGACATTGACAAAAAGGCATGAGTCAGAGCTGGATGTGGCAGAGTTAAAGATGTTAAGATTTGCACTAGGTGTGACGAGGGTAGACAGGATTAGGAACAAGTATATTAGAGGGTCAGCCTAGGTTGGGCAGTTTGGAGACAAAGCCAGAGAGGAGAGATTGCATTGGTTTGGACATGTGCTGAGGAGGGATGCTGGGTATATTTGGAAAAGGATGCTAAGGATGAAGCTGCCAGGTAAGAGTTAAAGAGGAAGGCCTAAGATAAGGTTTATGGATGTGGTTAGAGAGGACATGCAGGTGGTTGGTGTGACAGAGCAAGATGCAGAGGACAGGAAGAAATGGAAACAGGTGATCCACTGTGGCGACCCCTAACTGGGAAAAGCCAAAAGAAGAAGAAGTGCTGTAACTCAGAGCAAATCAGAGTGTTGCCATTGAGATTCTTCACATAGCTATAGAATGCTTTGTGGTTGTCTTTAGAATCAGTGGTGATTTTATTTTCGTAACTAGCTTTGGAGGACTTTATGAGGGAATCTCAGCTTCTTACTGAGGCTGACCACGGAGTTCCTCCAGTCATGGGATTTTACTCTTTTTTGTAACAGTTTCTTTCTTTCTTCTGTTGTAGAGTTTGTTTATGGCAGGGGACCACCAGATTGGCTTCCTTTTTTTGGAGGATAGGATCTTGGTTCTATTAGGGATTGCACGATCTATGCAGTTGTGTAAGTGCTTATAAAGTGCAATTGTATAGGATTCAGCAGTTGTACCTCTATTGTCTGTTAGCATGGGTGTCGTTTGCTTTGGAGACATTTTTTATGGTGGTTTCCTTAATGGGGGGTGGGGGTGGGATGTGGATGTGTAGTGTGATTTGCTTGTGGTTGGATCTGACCAACGAGGAATTGACCTCTGGTGTGGAACACTGGTTGCGCATGTTAGTAATGACCAGGTCTAGGATATTGCTGCCCCTAGTGGGGGTGTGGATAACTTGATCCAAGGCATTGGAATTTATGAATTCCAGAAAACGTTTAGCACAAGAGTTGGTACTCACTCCCACCCACAATTACCTCCGTACCATCATGCACCAACTTCAAAACTTTATTAAAAGCACAACTAAAAACATGCTGGCTATGCCCTTGCAACTCCCACTCTAATATCATCCACCCCATCCAACTACTACCTTTCTTTCACCTCCACTAACTACCTTGATGATAGCAAGCTCAGATGCTCATAAGCCTAGTACTTATTATACAGCAGGAACTTCTCATTGTTACATTTGTTAATGCCTGTTATGTACTTCACAGATAAAGATTCTAGTTGTCTACTGATGTACTATGTTCTTCATCTGTAAATATGTTGTAAGTAATTTCTATGTTAAATTGTTAATCACTGTGTAATCCAATGTAACTACTGTCTGTTTATTTTACTGTGGAGCTTTTCTCCCCGGGCCTCCACTGAAAATGGACCCACGTCCAGTCAGACACTCCCGGTCAACAAATTTAAATAAATAAATAAATAAATAAATAAATAAATACATAAATAAAATAAATGAGTAGTTTTCCCAGTTAATGGTGTGGTAGTTGAAATCGCCCATTATTAGGGTGTTAGGTTGTACCATAATATTTTCCAGTGCATCAAGAAATGACGAGTGGGACTACTGGGGCATGGTGGGGGATCTGTAGCAAGCTATAATTTGGATTGTGGTCTTGCACAGAGTTAGTTGCACTTGGATAATCTTGGATGCATTATGCTGAGCAACTAGCCTGGAGGTGTGGATATCCTTAATGAATATGGGCATGTCTCCACCTTTAGTGCTTCAGTCCAGGTTAGGTGGCCAAATGGTGTGGTATGAATTATAGCCTGGTAATGCAGGGGTGCTCTCTGGAGTCTTGAACCAGGTCTCTGTCACTGCACAGATATTGATGTTCTCCATTTTAAGGAGTGCCTAGAGTGAGTGCATTTTGAGGTTTAGACTTCTAGCATTAAGTAGCATTAACTTCACATTTTGCTTGCTTTTACCTGTTATGGTGGTGAATTTGTCATTTGAATCCTGCCTAAAAGTCACTATAGGGGTGGCAAGAGCCTTAGCCAGTATCCGGAATCTCAAGGGCAAAAGGTGCAGGCCATCTCTGGTAAAGCATCGTGGTTTGTCGATCATGTCATCCCAGGCAGACAGATACTGGATCCCCTTAGAATGACACCAGAAGTTTAGCCAATTGTTGAAGTCAATTATTTTGTCCTTGTATTGTGGTATCATTCTGGGTGATGGCAGGATGCTACTCAGGGCTAGGGTCATACCTGCCTGGGCTACAAGATCAGACAGCTCCTCCACGTCTCTTTTCATGTATTCCAGGGAGGTACATCTCAGGTCATTCACACCAACATGGACAATGACAGAGTCATATTTGTACTTGTTTTGGAGTGATCTGAGTGCATGCATTATGTAGTGGATCCTGGCACCTGACAGGCACCTGACAGTAACTTTCTCCTTGTTTAGCCTGGTGAGTGGAACATCAGTATGCCTGACTATAGAGTCATCTATGACTAGAGTGTTGGGTACGTTGTTATGCCTTATGGGCTGTGGTTGAGTGGCACACTGAGTTTGTATGCTATGTGTTATTTGGGGTATGTTGGAGGGTGGAGTTTGCTTGCGTTTCTGCTTTGGAGGTCTCTGTTGCATGGGTACATTTTTTTGAAAGCCTCCGTGAATGTAGATGTGTGTTTTGTGTTTTTATGTATGTGTTTTGGTGGTGTAGGTTTTGAGGGACTATGTGATGAGTGTGGTGTGGTGCAAGTGTTTACCTTCTCCTCTTGACTGTCTAGTCGAGTCTTGGGTGAAGAGAGCTTTGCTTCCAGTTTGGCTATATAAGTGCATCTCTCACAGGTTGTAGTGTTATGTGGTAGGAGGAGAAGATTGCCTGTGTACACGAGGCAATTGCTGCATTGCCCCACGATGCCCAGATTCATCAGGTAGACAGGCAAAAACACTGGGAGCTGACCCATAGACATGCCTGGATAGGTGGTTATAAAAACTGTATTCCTCTAGACAAGTGAGGAAAGTTGAGTGCTGTAGTAATTTGTAGCTTATTTAGTGCTTACAATGAGTTCTGAACAAGTGCTGAGCTCAAAGAAACAGATTTGAGTGCTGAAACTAGAAAACGGGCGAGTTCTAAGAAACAAAATTAAGCTAGAAGGCTTCCCTCCAACATAGAAAGGCTTGGTGGCTCAGAAGCTTACAAACACTCCTGGATACAGCAAATTTGTATCTGGACTAGACGACTTACAGAAAAGGCAGGAAACAAGCTTAGAAACATTTTTTTTTTGTAAAGTGGAAAGTGGAAAGGGGAAAGGAGGATCGGAAACTAACTGGGTTGGCCTTCTCAAATGTTCTCCCTGGATGAGGTAGAGTGAGGTAATGACACTAGACTGGGAGGAGTGTCCCAGATCAAATTTACAGTAGGGGTGGGCAACTGCAAAGCCACCAAGTATAAAAACAGGACACCAATGGGGAGGGAGGGTGAGAAACAAAAATCAGATAAACAAACCCAACCATATGCTTAACAATTCTAGAAAATTCTAGCTAATACCTCACATACAGTGAAACTAGCTAGCAAAGTATAGGCAGACAATAAAAGTTTTATAAATAACTCAGAAATAAGCACAAAACAGGATACTTAATGTTATATATCACAGATTAGTTAGCTCAGAGCCCTTCCTCCAACTTCCTCCAATGTATCTTCCTATACATATCCCTGTGTGTGTATGTGTAGTTACATATATATATATATATATATATATATATATATATATATATATATATATATATATATATATATATATATATATATACATATATATATATATATATATACATATATATGTATCTGCATATATGTGTGTGTGTGTATATGGATCTTAGGAATGTTTATTGCTTCCACATTTTAAATTCCCTATGGTAGCCAGACTGTACTGCATGATATGTTATTGATACCAGCCTGACATCATGCAGGTGGGATGGATTACTGTTGAGATCTTATACCCATCTTGTACCCATGTTGTCTTGAGTCCTGGTTATGGGACTTGCAACACTTGGTGTTGTATTGCAGGGCAGACCTGTTTGGCTGTGGCAGGGGGGTAATAACAATACTTACAAGATGTATGTAGCTTGGGCCCCCTCACCCACATTAACGGTGCCTGTGGTCATAAATGTATTTGTTATGTTCTCTTTTATATCTATAGATATATATCTGTATATACAAATATATATATATATATATATATATATATATATATATATATATATATATATATATATATATATATATATATATATATATATATATATATATATATATATATATATATATATATATATATATATATATATATATATATATATGTAGATATATATATATATGTATGTATATATGTAGGTATATATGTGTATATATGTATGTATATATGTAGGTATGTATGTATATATATGTATATATATATATATATATATATATATATTTAGACAGAAATATATATATTCACACACACACACATGCTATTGTAACCTGATAGTAACTTTGTTGCTGACTGTAATGGAACTTTGTTACATTTTATTCACTGAGGAGCTTTTCTCCCTGGGTGTCTGCTGAAAATGAGCCAAAAGCTCAGTCAGACTAACACGGCTAACACATGTAATATAAATAAATACATAAATAAATATATACATCTACATGTTTAAATACATTTCCTGTACTGTTGAATGACTGTGCTGGATGATATATTTGTGAAAACATCAGGGTAATGTATATCTGACATGGTTTAGTGGTAAATCGGTTTGGTGTGCTGAGTTCTGGGTTTGATCCTTGCAGAGGCTGCTTATTTTGTTGCTGGGCAGAGGCTGTTTATTTTGTTGCTGGGCAGAACAAGGGCTGTTGGATACAGAGTGATTAAGCCACTTTTAAGCAGTTGTAAGCAGGTTTGCATGGAGGTAAGAACTGCTAACTTCTGATTACAGTTTCTTATACTGATTTAGCTTCTCAATTGCTTAACCTGTGTAGGCATTGCTTATCCCCATGCAAACAAGCTTAAACCCGCTTATTGCTGCTTAAAAGTGCATTCTCCCACTTACCCCTGCAGTAATTTCTTTAAAAGAAATGAAAAAGGGTTGATAGGAAAGTGGTAAAAAAGGGGCACAAAGAGGGAAAGGCAGTAGGGAAATAGCTAGGATGTGCAGGAAGGGTGTAGGAAGGTCTATTTCTTCTACAGCAACAGCTGTGCAAATACACTGAATTTGGAGATAGATTTGGACACTCATACACTGAGAGAGGTGTGAAGACAACAATAATATGTTGTTAAGACAATTAGACCAGATTACTTGTGTCCAGTGGACACATGTGCAAAATGGATAGCTATGTATGGGGCGGGATTGCCCTTTTTTTTTTCAGGTAAGAGTGGGATGTTGGGGAGTGACAGTAGGTATATTTGGGGAGGTTGGTTGGGTAGGTTAACAGACAAGACAAACATTATGCATACCAGGGTGGTATATAACACTTGTGGGGGTAAACACATTCCAGCATTAGGTATAACAGCATGCATTGATATTCCCATTAACCCAAACACCAGATATGGAACAGTTGCATAGCAAACAGAACACACGCATATATGGGACCGCGGTGGTCATTCCAACAGCATGTAGGTACATTGATGGCAGCCTGCCACCAATGTGGGAGTATTTCAACATGGCACATGCATAGAAACAGATTTAAATATTTATCAAACAATAGGACATATGTCCCAACAGTAGAGTTAATTCGGCACATACTGATTGAGTTGTGTATTTAGTTTATTGTTACAGATATGGTGGGGGGAGAGAAAGATGTCAATTAACAGCTAGTATATTCCTGCAGTTCACATTACTTTCCTAGTCAGTGCTGTGATATGTACCTTACAGGTATTAGTACACTACCCTACTGCCTTAGTTTGGACATTGATATGGCTGTTGACATCTATATACATGAACTGAGTTTTACCTGTAGTATACACCTCTTACCTGGTGTACCTGTGGAGGTATTGTTTGTTAACACTACCTAACTGTTTCTACGCATACTCCCAGATTCCAGGTTGATGTTATGCACACACATGTCCATCTCGTTTTGCACACACTCTAGGCATGTTTTCACCACATACAGGTGAACCGGGACATATTTCAACTATTGCCCTCTTAAACCTTTAGTGACTTGTACTATGCCAGGTTTGTTTTATTTGACATTTTCCAAATATGTACAGGTCTGACAGTCAGTTATATGACATGAAATGTTGCCTACATGTCAGAAAGTAGCACATTGGTATGGCAAGGGGACATGGGCCGAATAACTTGACATTCCTGACATTTCTGTATACTTGTTGGGTATGATTCTTCATACAGCTTACTACCACTCCCAGGATTTGAACCATGGCTGCGTCTGCTAAAAATAAAACACTGTCCATCACAGTTGAGTGTGCTTTATAGATATTGCTGTGTATCTCTTGTGTGATTTCTGTCTATAATTCTCCTGTGGTCTTACATTCTGACCTTGTAATTACAACACTCTTATACAGGATTTCCTAGACAGTTGTATTATGTAGTACAGTGTGGGTGACAGTGATGAGTAATACCTTATTATTCTGAGCAACTGTAACACTAACAATGCCATACAATACCATAGTAAACAGTACCAGTACAGGATATCAATCTTTTATTTATAGTCACGGTGTTTGTATATGACAGACCTGAGGGAGCAATGTTTATTAGCACTACCTGAATGTTGCCACACAAATTACCAGATTCCACATTAGTATTATGCACATACATCTCACTCTGTTATTGTACACAGTCTGCTCACAGCTTGACAGCATGGGGTGGAGATGGGACATACTTGGCTACTTACTCTCATAACATTTTGGGGAGTTGCTAGAGTGACAGGTTTGTTGTTACAGATGTCTGACACAATCAGTTGCATGTCTTGTTTGCTGCCTAAATGTCTGGGATCATCCCACTGATTTGCCAGGGGGACAGAGTGACAGGCTGTAGATATGGGCCAATTTACTGGACATTCTGGACATACCTGTACAGTTGTGGGGTATTATTCTGCATACAGCCTACTACCACTCCCAGGATTCGAACCATGGCTGTGTGTGCAAAAAATATAACAGTTCATGTCACAGTTGAGTGTGCTATTTGGATTTTGTTGTCTGTATTTTCAATGTTTTTTGTCTAAGTCTCTCTCAGTTGCACTATTTGACCTCTTAGGATTACAGCAGTCATATACAGACATTCCTACACATTTTATTTATGTAGCACAGTGTGGGTAACAGTGCTTACTACAACAGTACTATTAAGTGATTGCAACTCTACATTACCATATTATACCAGAGTAAACATGTGCAGTCCAGCAGTTAGACCTTTATTGTCAGACTATTATGCTTTTATTTACATGCAACCTATATGAGACTCTTCCTGCCCTATTCTCTGGTGTATGCAGTACATGCCTTAAACACTACAGGTTTAATAAAGGCAATTAACTTACTACTTCTTTTAGATTTATTTCCTATGACAGTACATGCAAGAGTATTACTAACCTGCCTTGCATTGCAACCGCTGCAGTCTACAGCCATGGGCTTCCTGTTTCACAGCCCACTCACCTTTATTTATTTATTTATTTATTTTATTTTATTTTACATTTGTTGACCGGGCTAGTCCAGCTGGATAATTTCCATTTTCAGTGGAGGCCCGGGGAGAAAAGCTCCACAATTAAAACAAGGTTAAACATTTAAGCAACAATGCATACATTTTAGTGTAGTAGAAAATACAGCGAAAAAAAAACAGGTAAAAAACAAATAGCCTAAGCTATACATTCATATTTTTTTTTTTTTTTTTAGAACAGTACAGTAATTTAGTCATTTGAAATAGCAGGGAAAGATAGTGATTTTTACGTAGGGAGGTATGGCTGAAGAGCGAAGAAGTCATTTAGTCTGGATTGGTACAGGAGCAGAGCCAGAAGTTGTTAAGATGTAATAGAAGTTGTTTTTTGAAAAGTTGAAAGGAGTCTAGTGAGGTAATGTGTGGGGGGAGGTTATTCCCTATGGAGTTTGAAAATAGACAGTTACCTGCTGAATTTGTAATTCTAGTTGTGGTGACTTGTATCTTTTCGGCAGATCGCAACTGTTTCAAGTTTTTGTAGGGAGTAAGGAGGTTACTGAGAGCTGGTGTTTTTGTTGGTTGATAAAGAATGTTATGTGTAATTAAGAGTTGTTGATAGATAAGCTTGTTAGGTAGTTCTAACCATTGTAATTGTTTTAAGTTATTACAGTGGTGAGTTCTGTACTGGGATGCTGTGGCAAAACGGGCTATATTATGATAGGATGTAGTTAGTTTTTTCAGGTTACCTTTAGAGAGATTGGCGTAAATAGAGGAAGCATACAGTAGGGTGGAGATAAGATGTGATTGAGCTAAGGTGGTCCGTGCTTCTGGAGTAAGGAAGGGTTTTATTCTGTACAGTGAACCTATCTTTTTATTTACTGCTTTTATAGTGTTATTGATATGACAATCATAGTTAAGATTATTATCAATAGTAACACCAATCAGTTTGGTAGTAGAGTCTGGGGAGATAAGAGAATTGTCAGCTGCAGTAATAGTAAAATGTAGTTGAGGAGATTTGTGGGTAGGTGAGAATAGTAATAGTTTTGTTTTCTTGGAGTTGAGAAGGAGACATCTTTTGAGAACCATTGTTCAACGGTTGAAAAGGTAGATTGTGTGAGTGACTGGAGTTCAGATTGGGTGGGAGCTGTACAGATGATGGTAGAATCATCTGCATATTGTATGCAGGTAGTGTTATGGATAGATGATTGAAGATCATTAATAAAGATAGAGAATAAGAGTGGGCCTAATATTGATCCTTGAGGTACTCCTAAGGAGATAGGTAGTAGAGCAGATAGAGAATTTTTCCAGAGTACTGCTTGTTGTCGGTTTTCAAGGTAGGATGAGAACCACGTTAAGGAGGAAAAATCCAAGGCAAGTGAGTTTAGTATGTGTAGGAGAAGTTTATGGTTGACCATGTCGAAGGCTTTTGACAGGTCTAGGAAAAGAGAAGCAGTTAGTTTGTTATTATTACGGTTACAGTTTATTGTGTTAGTAAAGGAAAGTAGTGCAGTGGTCGTACTATGTGAGGGTCTAAATCCATGTTGAGTGTTTGCTAGTAGGTTATTTTGAAGGAGATGGTTAAGTAGTTGTTTGTGTATACATTTTTCCATGATTTTAGCTAGTGGAGACACCTGCCACTGTGAAAGACATAAGATGAATATTTAGCCATACCTATCCATAATATACATGAGCTGGCAATTATTAAACAGGTAGTGGACTGATACACATGGCTGGGACATCCCCTCTCCTCCTAGCCTCTTGGATCCCTGATCCAAGAGATCCCCCTTTTTCTGCTTCAGGTCAGCATAGTGATGCCTGACCTGCTCACCAGTTCGGGGTATGCCAGTGGTACTGGTGAGGTCATGGGTGAGATGGTGCCAGGCTTCTGCTTTGTATTGGGAACACTAGTACTGGCCCTGCAGCAGTCTCTGATCATGGTCTTTCACAAGGAGTCCTGCCATGACTCTGGACTCCTGGATGCCCCAGCTCTGCGCCCAAAAGCACACACCCTCTCCCATTCCATACATAGTGCCTACAAGGGGAAGCTACAACCAGTTATGAGATGTATTCCCACCCGTTGGGTTTAAATAGGGCCAGTTTCTCACACTTTGCCATGATTGGATGGTTTTGAAAATGCTAAGCTATGGGCAAACCAGATTACCTAAGGTTGGCATTGCTTAAAGGGGTATACCAATGGGCAAACTGAGTTAGCTGGCCTACACATTGCTCAGACCTACTAAGCTGGGCTGTGCAATGCTTAGCATTGCTTAGTATTTAAATTGCATTATGTTTGAATTTTGGCATTGATTTATTATTCATTACATGTTATATATGTGTTTGTATCCATGATTTATGTGTACATACACTGTATGGGGTCCTTGTGATTATTAGGGGATTTCAACAGTTTATTACAATGACACCTCACATCTGGGCTTAATGCAGGACTCCAGTTCACATATTTATGTCCTGTAGTAGGTTATACAATATAAAACTGTATATAGATTCCTTTCACATGTACAGCTTGTATTTCCTATAGTGAGGATCTGTTTGGTGATACCTCAGTCTTATGTGCTGCTGTGATGGCTTAATGGTTAACTGCTGTGACTATAGTGTCCTGGGTTCAAGACCTGCAAAGGCGGTTTATTTTGTTTATGGCCAGAATAGTGGCTGATGCATACAGAGTCATTAAGGCACTTTTAAGCAATTGTAAGCAGGTTTGGTCAGGTTTGTGCAAAGGTAAGCAATGCTAACCTCCGGATAAATATACTTACAGAGAGTTAGCTTCAATATTGCTTAACCTGTGTGCGCATTGCTTACCCCCACACAAATGGGCTTAAACTCACTTACTACTGCTTACATATGCTTACTCTCACTTACTACTGCTTAAATATGCTTACTCTTGCTTACTACTGCATACTCCCGCTTACCACCGCACTAATTTAGATGGTAATGTCTAATGGTTCTTGGGAAGGTTGTGGATTTGGAAACTGTATAGATTTATCATTCATTACACATTTTACCTTCCATTTGTATCCCTGATTCCTGTGTACATATACTGTATGGGGCACTTGTGATTATCTGTGGACTTTACAACATTATGACAATGACACCTCACATCTGCATTTAATGCTGTACTCCCAGTTCACAAATATATGTTATGTCGTAGGTTATGCAACAAAATAAACTGATCATAAAGTGATTTGACATGGAAAATGGATTGTACTGGAGTGGGACTTGAACTGGGAATGATTGCTCACAAGGTGAATACTCTGCCCACTACACTATTGCTGTACTGTTTCATTTGCATATATCTTACTTTTTATCTTCTTCTGCCATATAAGCTGCATTAACCATAGCTAAGTGATGGGCAAACCCACGCACCTACTGTTAAATTTAATCTGTTTTATAAAAAAAAAAAAAAACACTTCTTTATATTTAATGTTTTAACTGTTGCTCTTGTAAACTTGGGGGGATGTTGCTGGGGGTATGCGAACACCTATGAGCCATCTGGTTCATTCTTATTCATACACTGCTGTTCTTCATTACAGAGGCATGTATATTCTGAGATCTCTGCTCTCAAACATGCCCTCTGCACTCGTACATGCTCCATGTCCATTTAGAAGCTCAGGCAGCGCGCCTTCAGTGATATGCATGGTGCGCTACCATCCTGAATCCTAAATGACCACTTCTGTGCAGGACTAATCTAGTCCTGCACGGAAGGATAGTGAATCTGGGGGACTATCTTCTTTTACACTACCAGCATTGATCATATTTCATTTTACAAATTTCTTCAGTCTCGTTTGATTAGAATTCATGCATGTAAAGACATTATTTATTTTCTGATTATTTTTACTGCAATCCTACCTTCTTATTCTATCATGCCCTTTTATAAAGTCCATGCAGATTTTGTGCTCTGTTTATATCATAGTAAGTATGTAAAATGTCAGGACAAGGATTGCTGAGCTCCAAAAAGTGAAGATTGAAACACCAAAAAAAATGTTGCTATTTCTCAAAATATTCCCTTTTCTCTGAGGTATAGTGACAGGGAAGGCTTGTCATGGAAAATAAGACATGCTTGATATTGACTCTTTTCCTTCATTTTCAGTCATTTTTTCTCTGTTTCAGTACCCAACAGTCTGAGTCCTGACATTTCAGTAGGGATCCTTGTAGTATTTTTAATAATATCAATGCTGCCTTAATCTCTCTTCCATTCCTTCCATATTCTTTTTTTTTACTAATTTATTATTGTTCCTACCACGTGGATATTGTGGATATCTATAACCTATTTAATATTTTCCTTCTTTTCACATTTTGTTTTCTGAAATTCCATCATTTTTATGGTCTACCTTTTTTATTACTTTCAGCTGGGTTCCTATTACATGAGCGAACGCTAGAAATAGCGAAAGCTCATTTGTTGAACCCAAATGTATGAAACCACAGAATATCAAAGGAATGGGATAGTAAACATTTTCCCAGGGGAAAAAATTGCTGGGCCGTTCTCCAGACTTTGCTGTTTTCTTCACTGCGGTGAGATCTCTGAGTTGGTATATTTAAGGTGGGGGTGTGTGGGGCACAGCCCTCCACATCAGGGGGTGTGAGGGGCAAAGCCCCCCCACATTATGTTGCCTGTACATTTTTTTTTTTGGATCAGCGAATTTTTTTCCCTGGGAAAAATTTTGCTGATCCGTTCCTTCAAAATTTTGTGGTTTCATGCAATTGGGCTCGATAATAGATAGTTCGCTATTTCTAGCTTTCAATCATATAATATGAACCTTTTTTATCTCTTACAGTTTTATATCCTGGTTTATAATTATCTTTCCTTTATCATCATGTTTTCAGCTATCCATAACAGTTCTTTCATCCCTAATTGCTACCTCACTTCTTCTACTTTTTCACTCCTCCATTAAGTACTTCTTCAGTCTTTCATAACGTGCCCTCTCTCTTTACTTGTTTTTCCACCTTCCCTAGCTGAGGCATGCTCCATGACAAGTCTCATCCTTTTACTTTTGTTATGTTTTGCTATCTAATCAAATGTTGGCTTCAATTGCTATGTATCACATGAAGAAGGGTATACAGTATTCCTCTTTTGCTTTTCTCAGCTTTATCCTTTCATTCACCATTTCTGCCCCCCCCCCCACTTACATCTATAACTATTACACAATTTTCATGTCTGCCCAGTGCCCCCCTTTTGCATATGCATATGTTTGATAACATGAAAAAAGTGTGACATGACAATAATTTTATCATACTTATTTTAGTATTCTACCTTTCTCTTCTATTTTTGCAGTACACATTCTATATTTACTCCTTCTTGACATCATCTTTGTGTGTCCTCTTTGTGCCTGCAGTGCTGATCCACACTGATGGCCATAGTTCCTTCTTTCTAATGTATCTCCATACCCATTCCATTTCCTTTATCCTTTCCTAACCTCATCGGTATCATTCTCGTTTTATCGCATGCTTATTCTGATACCCACCTACATTCAGTAAATATATAAATTAATTTCTTAGGCACCCAGTATTGCATCTCTTCTTGGTGTGAGCTGTTTAACCTTCTCACTTCAGCCAAGCCCAAGAAGGAAGTACTTTTGCAATACAGCAGAGTAGAGTCTAGTGGGTCTGCCCAGCTTCCACACTCCCAGAAAGCCCAGGATGAGAACATTTACTTTATCTGGTGGTTCAACCTCCTCCAGCTACAGGTAACTAAAAAAGAATAAAAAAACGCTATGTAATGTATGTAGCATGCTATGTATGCCATGCCTTATTGCCTAAACTTTGTGCCCTGAATTGAAATTATAGATGAAAAGGATGTAGCAGGTTAAAACAGGCCACAGTTATGTTTGTGGTTCTTTAAAATGTTGTCTCTCAATTTAATAGTTATGGTGTGCATTGTCCAGAAGTTTGAACAGTTTTAAATAGGTGGATTTGGGCACTGTAAATTGGTGTTTGGTGGGAAAGAACTACTGTGGCTTGGCTCTAGATGATTTACTTATTTAATATTTTTGTTTACTGGGAAAGCCTCACTTGGAGCAAAGTACATTTTTAGTGGAGGCCCAGGAAGAATCATTCCAGATGCATGTCTTTGTAACATGGGAGGAAACCGGAGCACCAGGAGGAAGCACCCACAAATGCAGGGAGGACGTGCAGACTCCACACAAAAGGCACTCCAGCTGAGAATTGAACCAGAGAACCTTTTGCTGTGAGGCAACAATGCAACCACTGCACCTCTGCACTGTTCTAAGATTGCCACTGGTGAAGTGACACCCCAATCCCATGTGCGAAAATAGGAAAGAGGGGTTGTGGATGGATGGTGTGTGAACAGTTCGGAATCGACACTGAAGTGTAAAAAATGAGAAACATTAGTAGCCACTTTTTGAGAATTTACATTTTTTTTCAGTGTGTGTGTGTGTGTGTGTGTGTGTGTGTGTGTGTGTGTGTGTGTGTGTGTGTGTGTGTGTCTGTGTGTGTGTGAACCTTACTTTTTTTAAACTCTATGCTGATTCTCTATTTTTTCTGGATTTTTGCATGTAGAGTCCACAGAACTGTGAAAGAAATTATTCCTAGTGAGATAACTATTCTTACTAGGAAGCATTTTGCTGGATTACTAGAAGTTCAGTGACTCTATTGCACCATTGTGCACCAGTATTATTCCTCCAAAGTGAAAGGCATAAAACACACACAGAACACATTTTTGTTTTGACTGATACAGAACTTCAAATGTGGGAAATTAAGTTCACTTTACATAATAGTATTCATTTTATTTTTCATCTTGTTGAGCACTTAGATGTCATTAAACCTATGTATTTAGGAGGGATCTGAGGCTGCTAAACCCATAGCCCATTTTCCAGGGTTATACTTATACTGACTTATGAGAATATGGCCAGGACAATAGGGAAACTCCAATGGTTTTCACTAACAATAACAAGTGATTTTTAACAACCCTCCCTCTAAATTATCACATCTTGTACAAATCAGACATCTGTATAACACCTTGTCTGAAAGACACGGTGCACAGAACTGCAGGATTTGACTCCCCTCTACATTATCTGGACTAAAATGTCTGTTATTGGGCTAGAACTCCCATATGCCTGAACATTTGGCATGTAAGTAAATGCAGCCTTTTGTGCTATCTCATTCTGAACATATTATTTACAAGTTTCAAGCATGTGTTATTAGTACATATTTTAAATATACTGTTACATTACTATTAGCTATAACCACAAGAAGTCAGTAAACTTATAATTGCCGAGAACATCTGTAAAACAATATATTCTGTTTCTTGACTATTAGGCCTACAGTGATTTCTGGCATGTTAGAACATCATTCGGTTATTGCATGCTGTGAATTTTTATTAAGTAGTCTTTCTGACTCTACAGTAAGCAAATCATTATATTGACATGAAAAAAATAACTATAAGGTGCATACTAGTGAAAGCAAAATTGCATGAAAGAATCCTAAATTACTAATTTATACTCACAGTAATATGCATTTCTCTTATAACCCAGTATCTTTGGAATCCCAAATGTTGTGCATAAGTGGTACTACAAGAAAAGTGTAATTTCAGCAAATGTCACTCAAACTTTGTGAAATAAACAAGCATTGTGCAAGTTTTCAACTGGCTCTTAAATTTTGAGGACAATTAACATGACATTATGAATGGCTATAGAGTTTTGCTTAAAAAATTTCCTTCACTTTCTTCTTCACGTTAATGTTCTCTATGGAAGGGTCAAAAGTGGCTAAAATACATTCCAGTATGATTTGTTCCTACCGGAATTATAACAGCTAGACCACAGTCTTAATTTTATATTATTGTAATGTTTTACCCCAGCACTTTCAACTTCTGTGTGAAACACACATGCCATGCAGTGTAGAATGAATAAGGTGTGCCATTTATGTTACTTCTTCTTCATGTGTGCTGAGCAGGATATGATGAGCATTAAAGTTTATCTGTATGGTGAGAATAACAAATGCAAAAATAGCTGTATCCTGACATACACTTTGGATTATCAAAGTATCAAAAATATTATTGAAGAAAACTGGGACATTGTCACAGGAAACCCTTTTCTGATTAACATCTTAGGTGAAGCCCCATCATTTGTTTATAGGAAGGCCAGGAACATTAGAAGTTTTGTTGAATTTAAACCTAGACCATGTGAGAAAAGCACGAAAAGATGTGAAACTAATTGTACATTTTGTATATTTATACAGCAAGGTGATAGTTTGTAATGCCCTTATTTAAAGAAGATCATTAAAACCAGTGCAGTGCAGGGGGTGACTGTGACCGTAACACTAAAAAAGTAATTTACTGGGCACAGTGCAATGAATGTGATGCATTCTATGTGGGCAAGACTGTAAATAAACTCAAGCATATGATTTCATGCCATCTGTCAGAAATCCGCTCGGGATGTAAAAATAATGCACTAGCCAAACACATTTCTCTTCATAAAAGACACACAGGTTTTAAGTTCCAGATCCTGAATCACATAGACATGGGTGATCTTGAAGGAGACATCCCAAATATTCTGGAGAAACATGAACTTGTGGCAATTAAAGCTGAACTCTTTTAGGAAGCCTGGACTAAACTACTACTGTTCAATTAAAAGTGCACTGGAACTTAGAAAATTGCCACATTGTTTACATGACTAATTGTATTGTATTTATTTTATTTTATTCTACAAACTGGTTTTAAATACCATTTTAAATCAGTTGAAATTTAAGTGTATATTTTGTTTCCATCATCATACATAGGACAGGATTCACGAAGGCTTGCATGGAGTCTAAGAGGAGTGTAAGACTCCATGCAGCCCTCGCGATCCAGGAACACGGGCTGGTTTGGGCGATCCAGGAACACGGGCTGGTTTGGGCTCTCTTACATGGAGTGGGCGTGGATATGCTAATCACCTCACTTGCAGCCGAAAGGCATGCACATGGGGTAGATTAGCGATCCACGAAGCCCAAACCAGCCCGTGTAAGAGCCGTTTTAGCTGCAGAAATGTGCTGAGTTGACAACTGAGTATGTTTCTGCAAATAACACAATGGAGCCATGTCAGCTCCAAATAAAGGGTGCATATGTGTCAGGAAGCATGCCAATGGCCAAATATGTGGCCATTGGCAAGGTACCTTGATGAAAATATGAGAAATAAATTTTTTGTTTGGCGATCACCGATGTTTAAACGCAGCGCAGCCCCGCGCAAATGGGCTGCGCTATATAAAACATAAAACTGAAGGTTACAAACCCACAAATGTGGGTTTTATGCAATACATGGATTTACAATGCAGGGACCAGCAGACCAAAAACAAAATGGCCACCATTTAGTGGTTGCTAAGGGGGGAAGATGAGTTTAAGACATGTAACTAAGCATTAGCAGGCAATCTGATGTAAATCAGTGTTAGGATACTGAATCCCACTGTCACATAGCAAATGAGCACATTCTGAGTAGTGTAAGAGTTACATAAGAGGGAGGAACAGAGTAGGAGATAGGTGACATCACAGGGGGGAATGGCAGAAAGAAATGCAGTTCATTGGAGGTCAGTGTTACATGACAGATGTCAGACACATATCATGGAAAGAGGAGTGCCACAAGATAAGCATGGGAAAGTCAAGAAATGGAAGGTGTACACTGTTGCTTACACCAAAGTTTCTTGCTGGACGTGCATGCGACGCAGCACCATGAGGCGCGAGTAGGGCAGTGTGCGCACGTGTAAGGCAGACTGAGCATGTGGGAGCCTGTTGGCAGACTTGTAAGACTGTTTGCACTGGTGTGCACATGTTTTAACCCAAATAAGAAGATTCTAAACCATGTAAGCATGTATGTGCGCATGTAAGCCACTGTGAGCGTGTTTCTGCTGGTATGCGCGTTGCTCCCCCCTAAGGAAGCAGAAAGGAAAAAGGAAGCAACAGAATTAGTAGGAAACTAGTAAAGAATACTGCTGGAGCTAGCAGGTGAAAACAATTAGAAGCAGGCAACTACACAGGTAGAATAGTAGCCCAGCCAAGCACTTAAAACTCTGCAAACAGCAGTGCAGGATGTTTCTTTCAAGAGACACTGCACTTATTTCCTTGTTTCACTTGAAAGAAAGTTACTGTTTGTCATTTTTCCATTTAAGTTACCTGGCACTTGCTCACTAAAGCAATTATATAAGTCAGCACTAAAAAATTAGAAGCACTACACCCTCACAAACTCCCCCTGGAGTACCTTGCTCCCCATTGGCCATTTTTTTCAATTATAAAGAAATTCCCAATACCATTCTAGCATGTCCAAAGGTCAGTTGTCATTCTCCTCTCCAGTCCAGCTGGTGAATCTGGGAATCTTGAGGCAATGTTACAAATGCCTCATGTACACAGACAACCCTCTCCTCCTCCCAACAAATTGCAACACATGTGAGAGATGCAACCATATAGCCAAACTGGAGGCTAAGCTCTCTCAACTCAGTACTGGCGTAACCAGTCAGGAGGAGAAGGAAACCACACTCACTAAAATTCCAGTCTCACATAGACCTACCACGACAGCAAACCAAACACATAATCACACAAAAACATACTCGGAGGCTCTAAATAAAAATCTGCCTAAGCAGCAGAGACCTCCAAAGCAGAAACCCAAGCAACCGCTACCCCAAAACAAAACACGTGCAACACATAGCTCACAAAGCCAGTGTGCTGAACAGTCATAGCCCTTAAGGCTAAACAACACACCTGATACACTTGTAATAGGTGACTCTACCATCAGGCACACTGACGTCCCACTCACCAGGCTGAACAAGGAGAAGGTCAAGGTGAGCTGCCTGTCGGGCGCTAGGATCCGCCACATAACACAAGCACTCAGGTCACTCCAAGGCAAGTACAAATATGACTTAGTCATTGTCCATGCTGGTGTGAATGACCTGAGACATACCTTCCTGGACTACATGAAAAGAGACATAGAGGAGCTGTCTGAGCATGTAGCCCAGGCCGGTATGACCCTGACCTTGAGTAGCATCTTACCCTCACCAAGAATGATGCCACAGTATGAAGACAAGATTATCAATTTCAACAATTGGCTTAAGTATTGGTGTCATTCAAAGGGGATCCAATGCCTGTCAGCCTGGGATGACATGCTCGACAAGCCACGATGCTTCACTAGGGACGGCTTGTACCTGTCACCCCTGGGCTTTCTGATATTGGCAAAGGCTCTTGCTACCCCCATAGTGCCTTTTTTAGGCCAGGCTCAAAAGACAAACCCACCTCCATAGGTATCACAAGGGATAAGAAACTAAGAGTAATGCTACTCAACGCCAGAAGTCTAAACCTCAAGATGCATGCACTCAAAACTCTCCTTAGCATGGAGAACATCGATATCTTTGCAGTAACAGAAACCTGGTTCAAGGCTCTCGAGAGCACCCCAGCACTACCAGGTTATACCTCATATCATGCTTTTCAGCCCCAAAACTTGGACCGAACCACAAAAGGAGGGGGAGTATCAATATTCGTCAAAGATACCCACACCTCCAGGTTGGTGGCACAGCACGAAGCATCAGAGACTATCCATGTGCAACTAACAGTGGGTAAAACTGCCTTCCAGTTTATAGCCTGCTACAGACTACCCTTCCAAACCCAGGAACCCCTCTCGGCCTTCCTGAGAACACTGGAAAATATGAAGGTCTCTCCAAACACCATTATATTGGGGGACTTCAACTACCCAACCATAGACTGGGAGCATTACTCTAGCTCCAACACCCTAGCCCAAAGGTTCCTAGAATTTATAAACTCAAATGCTATGGAACAACTTGTTACCACTCCCACAAGAGGGGAAAACATACTGGACCTGATCATCACCAACATGGGGACTCTATGCTCCAGACCAGAAGTGTATCCCTCACTGGTAAGATCAAACCATAAACTAATCTCACTGGATATTCACATCCAGACCCCACCCCATGCCCAGAAAACCACAGTGAAAAACTTCTCTAAAGCAAATTTCACACTTCTCAAAACCAAGGTGGAATCCTTCAAAGCCCCCGGGCCTGTGGATAATACAGCCCAGACTGCAAAATCCTTTATAAACACATTCTATGAACACCTTCAGGAATGCATGGATCATGCAATCCCAAATAAAACCAAGACCCAATCCTCCAAAGGCAGATGTCCTGTCTGGTGGACCCGAGCCATAAACAAACTATACAATAGAAGGAGGAAGCTACTACATGATAGACCAAAATCCCAAAAAGGGAAGGCATCTCTGATCAGTATTAGCAAAAAACTACGGGCACTCCTAAAATTGTCTAAGGCCAGCTTCAAGAGAAAAATTGCACAGGACACTAAGGATAATCACAAGGCTTTCTTTAGTTATGTTAGGAACCTGGGTGGGAATTCCCAGATATGCTCAGAATTAGTCCAAAATGACAAAAAATACACCGAACCCACAGACACTGCCAACATCCTAGCTGACAGGTTCAGCGCAAACACCCCCCACCAAAAGGGCTAATATCTATCCCAGCAGAGTGCTGCCCCCCTGACATCTCAGATTCTCAGGTAAGAGCTGCCCTCTCCAAAGCAAGAAACACAGCATCAATGGGACCAGACAGTGTCCCAGGCTGCGTCCTACATAAACTCCAAGAAGAGCTAAACCCAAACCTAAAACTACTGTTCAGTCTCAGCCTTACTACAGGATATGTACCCAAAGAGTGGCATACAGCAACAGTGGTCCCTCTCCACAAAGGTGGTGCCTCAACGGATCCTGGAAACTATTGCCCCATAAGTCTCACTAGCTTGGTCTGCAAAGCTATGGAAAGGATCATCATGGACCTTATAAATAAAGATATTGGGGACCTGCAGACACTGGATCCTACCCAGTTTGGCTTTGTTAAGGGCAGATCCTGCCTCTTAAACCTGGTTGATTTCTTTGAAACAGTCACCAAGGCCATTGACAAGGGGAAGGTGGTCCACACACCCTACCTGGACCTCACAAAAGCCTTTGATACAATACCCCACTCGGGCATTATAGATAAGCTTACCAGCTTAAATATAAACCCCTATGTCACTAGATGGGTTGCAAACTGGCTCAAGGACAGAACCCACTTGGTTAGAATAGCTGGAGCCATGTCAGACTCCAAAACAGTTACAAGTGGCATCCCACAAGGGTCAGTCCTGGGACCTGTCTTGTTTGGTATATATTTCTCGGAGGTACAGGCCAACATGGAAGGACTGTGGCTGACCAAGTTCGCAGATGACTGCAAACTGGGCACCATAATAGACTCTCCAGCCGACACAAGCATCTTCCAAAAGGGCCTCATAGAAACAGACAACTGGTGCCAGAGCCAAGCTAAATGCCAAAAAGTGTATAGTCATCCCCTTTGGGAAAAACAAAGTGCCCACAAATTACCACATAGGTGATAATCCATTAAGTACAGAAGAAGTAATTAGGGACCTGGGGACCCAAGTTGATAGCAATCTCTCATTTGACAACCATGTGGCCAAAGTGGTTAGAAAAACATTTTATATAGCCCACCTAATCATGAAGGGATTCACATCTAGATCAGGGGAGGTCATCGTGCCTCTTTACTCATCCCTCATCAGGCCCATAATTGAGTACAATGCCCCTTTTGGGATGTACCTTACCAGACACCTGCAGCAACTGTAAAGACCCCAAAAGTACCTCACCAAGAGGATCAAGGGGCTCAAACAGATGCCATATGCTGCCCGGTTAAAGAAACTCCAGCTCTACTCAGTGGCATACCGCCTGCTCAGAGACGATCTGTGCCTGATGTATAAAGCCATGTCCAACCTGGAATTAATGGACATGCTGCACCTCAGAAAATACAAATCCCATCAAGCTACGCGCTCGAGGGACTTGAACCTCAGCACTGAAATAAATAGGATATGCTGGAGGGACATATTCAAAACCCAGAGGCTCCCTTCACTCTGGAATAAAATCCCAGTCCAGGTTAGGCAGAGTCCCTCATTGACTCTCTTCAAGAGGAATCTTGATGAGTGGATGGGAGATCGTAGGTTTACCCCGGGTATCACTTCTGTGTCACTGTTAGACAGAGGCACAGTATACTAACCTTGAAAAAGGGCATAGCAAAATTAATTTAATATGGGTGGCGAAAGCCATACACACTCTGGCTAGGCTTATAAATGCCTTAGGGCAGATAGCCTAGTATGAACCTATGAACCTATAAGACAGGAGTAAGCTATTAGAAGTGAAAACTGAAAAAGCTGAACTCAGAGCAGAAATGTTAGGGGCTGCCATAGCTGTCATAAGGAGACACAGGCAACTTGCTGAGGGTGGTGACAATGCAAATGGTGCCAGACAACCCACAGTGAGGAGACGGAGAAGAGTTTACAGGCCCAGGGTCACCTACCACGGGTTACATGAGCTGGAGATAGTGGAGCGCTATAGAGTGGACAGAGACCTCCTGTAGCAAATTGTCGAGCTGTGCAGGCCACGCCTCACACACAGAACCAACAGAGGGGAACCCATCCCAGTGGAAACCAAGGTATGTGTTGGCCTAAGAATACTAGCAACAGGTACCTTCCAGAGACCAACTGGTGATATGATAGGGATATCACAGGCATCAGCCTCCAGGGTACTGCACCAGTTCCTGGATGCCATGTTAGCACTTGTTGGTGATCATGTATATTTTCCCAATGCCTGTGAGGTATTGGCCAGCAATATGCGTCTTTTCCAGCAAATAGTGGAATTCCCTGAGGTAGTGGGTGCAATAGACTGCACTCACAAATGCATCAAAGCACCAGCCGGTGAGCGGGGTAGGGCCTACATAAACCGCAAGGGCTTCCCCTCCATCAACTGCCAGGTCGTGGTGATGCCCAGGGCATAATAATGAATGTGTGTGCTGGCTGCCCTGGGAGCTACCATGATTCCCATATCTGGCATTTGACGCAGCTGTACCAGACATTTGCCAATGGGGACATTCCACATGGACACCTAGTGGGGGATGCAGGTTATGCACTGGAGCCATGGCTGATGACACCCATCATAAACGCACACACACCTGAACAGGAACGCCATAATGAGGCACACGCACAAACACGTAATGTAATAGAGCGTGTGTTTGGGCTGCTCAAGTCACGGTTCCGGTGTCTGGACACATCTGGTGGAGTTTTGCAGTACTCACCAACTACATGTACCCAAATTGTCATGGTATGTGCTATGCTACATAATATGATCTTGCGAAAACAGCTGCAGCAGGACCAGCATAGGGCCGGGCCAAACAGCCCCCCACCATTGCCAAGGCCATCACACAGGCAGAGCGTGACTCAGAGGATGAACAACCTGAGCCTGCCCCAGTAGGCAGAAGGAAGCATGCCCAGTATGCCCTGGCCTTGGCAAAGAGGCAATGCATAGCACATACACTGGCTCAGTAGGAACCCTGGGAATGATATCCCTCTTTGACTCACTCATATAATAACAGGGATGCCTAAAATGACATAACCTGCTCTCAAACATGTACAGGGAGTGTAGTATGTGCATCCGACAGAGGCAGCCCTGCAGCACCACCTGAGGCATGAATGCCATGTGTTAAGCAATGTAACACCATGTAGTATATGCAAACTTGATGACCCTGACTAACATCCTACCCTCACCAAGCATGATGCCACAATATGACGATGAGATGATCAATTGCAATAATTGGCTGAAGTATTGCTGTTAGTCAAAGGGGATCCAATGTGTGACAGCCTGGGATGACATGCAGAGAATGACATGATGCTCCACCTGCTAGGGGTGGTGTGCACCTATCAGTCCTGGCCTTATGGATACTGGCAAAGGCTGTTGTTACCCACAGCGTGCCTTGAATAGGTAAGGCTCAAAACACAAACCCACCTCCATAGGTATCACAAGGGATAAGAACCTAGATGTAATGCTACCCAATGCCAGAAGTCTAAACAGCAAGATGCATGCAGTCTAAACTCCCCCAGTATGGAGAATGTTGATATCTGTCCTGTAACAGAAAACTGGGTCAAGGCTCACAACAGCACCCTAACACTACCAGGTTACACCTCATACTGTGCTGTACAGCCTCAAAACATGAAACAAGCTACAAAATGAGGGTGACTAGCAATAATTGTCAAGGATAGCCACACCCCCATGTTGGTACCACAACAAGAAGCAGCATGGACTAGCCATGGTCAAGTAACAGTGGCTAAAACTGCCTCCCAGTTTATAGCCTGCTACAGACTACCATCCTAACACCAGGAACTGCACTTGGCCTATGTTGGAATACATGAATATATCAAACCCTCCAAACCACATTATATTGGGTGACTGAAAATACCCAAACATAGACTGGGAGCATTATTCTAGCTCCAACACTGTAGGACAAAAGTTCCTAGAATCCATAAACCAAAATGCCCAGGAACAACGTACCACTCCCACAAGAGGGGTAAGCATACTGGATGTGATAATCAGCAACATGGGTACTGGATGGCAAGATGAGAAGTGTATCCCTCACTGGTAAGACCAGACCATAGAGTAATCACACCAGATATACACATCCTGACCACAGTCCCCGGCCAGAAAACCACAGTGAAAAACATGTGTAAAGCAAAAGTTGCACTGCTCCAAACTGATGTGGAATCCATTAAAGGCCCTGTGCAGGTGCAAAATATGGGCCACACCTCAGAACCTGCTATACAGGCATTCCATGAACACTGCCAGGAATGCATGGATTATGCAATCCCAAATAAAACCAAGACACAATGCCATACACGCAGGCATCTGGCATGGTGGACTCCAGCCATTACCAAACCATGCAAGAGAATGAGGAAGCTACTACATGATAGAGCAAACATAAAAAGGGAAGTAATCACTGATCAGCAGTATGGCAATAAAATATGTCCACTAATACAATCCACTAAGGCCAGCTACAACAAGTTAAATCTGTGAATCTTGAGGTAATGTTACACCTGCCCCATGTACACAGACAACCCTCACCTCCCCCCAAGAAATACAAATATATGTGAGAGATGCAACCATTTATCCAAACCGGAGACTGAGCTCTTTCAACTCAGTACTGTCAAAACTAGTCAGGAGGAGAAGGTAACCACACACACCACAGACCCAGTCTCACATAGACCTATCACAAGTGCAAACCAAAGACATAAACACAGAAAAACATTCCCGGAGGTCCTAATTACAAACACACCACATCAACAGAGGCCTCCAAAGCAGACACCCAAGCAACCACTACCTCCAAACATAGCACATGCAACACATAGTACACAAAGCTGGTGTGCCAAACAGTCACAGGCCAGAAGGAGAAACAACATGCCTGATACAGTTGTAATAGGTGACTCCATAGTCAGACACACTGCTGTCCCGCTCACCAGACTGAACAAGGGAAAGGGTACAGTAAGCTGCCTGTAGGCTGCTACAATATGCCACATAACACAAGTACGCAGGTCACCCCAAAGCAAGTAGAAATATGATGCAGTCATTGTCCATGCTGGCGTGAATGACCTGAGATGTACCTCCCCAGACTACATGAAAAGAGACATAGATGAGCTCTCTGATTATGTAGTCCAGGCCGGTATGACACTGACCATGTGCAGCATCCTACCCTCACCAAAATGATGCCACAGTACAAACACAGAATGATCAGCTTTAACAAGTGGCACAATTACTGGTGTCATTCCAAGGGGATCCAATGTCTGTCTGCTTGGGATGTCATGCTTGACAAGCCATGCTGCTGTGCCAGGGATGGCTTGCACCTGTTACCCCTGGGTGTCTGGATATTGGATAAGGCTCTTGCCACCTCCATAGAGCCTTTCGTAGGCAAGGCTGGACAAACCCACCTCCCTAGAAAACATAAGTGGAAAGAAACATAAGGGTAATGCTGCCCAATGCCAAACGTGTAAACCTCAACATGCATGCTCCCGAGGCCCTCCCCAGTATGGAGAACATCGATGTCAGTGCAGTGACAGAAACCTGCAGCAAGGCTCCTGACAGCACACCAGCACTACCAGGTTATACCTCATATCATGCGTTATGGCCCCAAAACCTGGACCAAAACATAAAAGGAGGGGGAGTATCTATATTCAGCACAGACACCCACATGTCCAGGTAACTGACAATGCAGGAAGCATCGGAGACCATCCATGTGCAACCAGACCTCTCAACCACACCGAATTACTTGTTTTTTACTGAGTTTTAGGGTTCAAATGAAGGTGTGCCACGATTCCCGAGTGGCACCCCTTAATTTCTGTTTTTTCTATGTATTTTTAATGTTTTTTTAATATTCGTGCTGTCGGAGCTGACGTCATCATGTGCGCGATGGCGTCAGCTCCGTCAGGGCTACCAGCCTATCAGATTTGAGCTCCTTGGAGCGTTATTCATGCAGAGCTCTAATGCAAGCAGGTGGGAATTGTAGCGCTAATCGGAATGGATTTTTTTGTCGGTGGGAGCAGCAGAACTGAATGGATTGGATTATTAATACGTCGGGGAGCCGAACAGATTATGTCGGAGCAGGCAGGAATAAACAGATGGCAGCACTGAACTTTGTGTGGAAAGCAGCACACAAGTAAGTGTGTGAGCATGCAGGAATGAACAAATGGTGTGTGTGTGTGTGTGTATGTGTCTGTGTCTGTGTGCACGCTGATGTTGCGACTTGCGAGAGTGATAAGTGTTCAGGTTTCATAGTTTCAGTCTCCTGTGTTTGTTTACCCAAATGGTACTGCTAACTCAGTTCTCTTCACTAAAACAGATATGCATACCTAAATATGTTAATTATTATGAGGGCCGTAATTCCATTACCCAGCTATGGCTTCTCTGACTCCATTAATTCTGCTCTGAGCCTCATTTATTCTGATAATATTGCCAGGATTTCCTTGTTTATTTATTACTGTTGTTGTTGGCTCACCAAACCAGTTTTGCTGTAACCGTTGACTCTTTTAAGGTGCTTGGTGTCCCCATTTCAGATCATTCTGTTAAGGCACTAATTTTATAATTTTATAATTTTCACTTTGGGCTTTTGAACTGGATAAATGTGGTAGACTTGCTAACATTGTTAATTCTGTTGAAATCACTCATTTCATTTAACTTTGTTGGAAAGTCTTTACAATGTTGTTAATACTACAAAGAACCCTAAAGCTCCTCGCTCCTTTAACCCGGCTATAATCAGAAAGATTCAGATACTTCTGCTGTGAGCCCATTGCCTTGTTAATTGTCACAGGACCCACTGAATGTTAAAATGGCAGAAGCTCCTAAAGTAATGAAGACGGTCCTCCCTACCACACAGTTATGTACTTAGTCTGGGAACTCAGTAGTGCAAAACAATGCACACTGGATATCCTACTCAGAAGCATCAACATTTTATTTAGCCTTTTGCCGATTTGTAGTTACCATTGTATATGTTTTTCTTATCATGAATAATAAAAATAAATGATTCTTGCTGCTGTATTTGACTATTGAAATGTCAGTTAATTATAGCAGAAATATAACAAATTATTTTTGACTTTCGGTTCTGAATTTAAAAATCAGTAGTTTATCTTTATACTGTGAATACTAGCATGATAAATCATATTTTGACCAGTGTCTATGCAATATATTTAGGTAGCACAGCTGCTGTCTGCCAGTTAATAAGGCTTTGTCTAATAATATTAACATATTGTATATTAAATATATTTAACCACTGGGGTGAATACGGAATTTATCGTTTTTATTTATGTAATGTCTTCTATACAAACTGTTCTTTACCCAAGTAATTTTTCAATTATATTTTATTGGATAATTAATTTATTAATTATTTCAGATGGAAAAGCTATAAAATGAGCGGGGGTGGCCTTTGGTTAAGGTGTTTGCCTTACAAACACAAGGTGCAGGGTTTGAGTCTCACAAGGGATAATTGGCTAGGCATAAGATGGCTCGCAAAGGCAGTTAACCTAGTACTAATCTATCTATGAATCTATGATTGTTTCAGCCTCATTTTGGGTTTGTTTCTGATGAAGTTCGAAAACGGATCTGCATAGACAGCGTTAATTCTGTGTTGTGTGGTTTCACAATAAAATTACGTGTACCAAAAGGCCTTGGTGCCCTTATTTGGTTCTCCTGCGAGCTTTTCATTTGGTTTCAGATATCTATTAGTGTTTGTGCATTGTGCTATAAAATGTAAAAATCAAATCCAAATAATCATTGTAGAAGTAAAGCAGTATGCATGCACACAATAGTGTTTATGGTAAATTGGGCAAAATAGCCATGTAATGGGACATTGGAATGGCTACAGGGGGACTCTGGTGCCATATTTGTCTGTTCTTCAGTTTGCATTTGAAAGTTGATATCCCAGAATTCCATTGGAGTGGGCGGGATTACATTATTATATATGCAAATGTTATGTTAATCAGTGTACAGATTTGTACCTATTTTTCATGAGCCTTGTCCAGATTTTTGATGTTTCCAGGTTGAGAGGTATGTGTGCAACTAACCGTAGGCAAAACTGCTGTATAGTCTGTAGCATGCTACAGACCACACTATCACACACAGGAACCCCACTCAGCCATCCTGAAGACACTGGACAGTATGAATGTCTCACCAAATACCAAACAAGGTACTCACAAATTACCACATAGGTGGTAATCCATTATGTATGGAAGGAGTAATCAGGGACCTAGGGACACAAGTGGACAGTAACCTGTCATGTGACACTCACATTGCCAACGTGGCTAGGAAGACTGTCTATATTGGACACCGTATCATGAAAGGATTCCCATCTACGTCAACAGAGGTCATTGTGCCCCTATACTGTTCTCTTATCAGACCCATAATCTAGTACAATGCCTCATTTGGGATGTACCTTACCCGACACCTGCAGCAGTTAGAAAGACCTCAAAGGTACCTCACCAAGAGGATAAAGGGTCTCAAATATATGTCATATGCTGCCTGGATGTAGACATCCCAGCTGTATGCAGTCACATACTGCCTACACAGAGGCATTGTATGCCTGTTGTACAAGGCCATGTCCAACACAGGAGTAATGGACATGCTCCACCCCAGAAAACCCAAATCCATCGGAGCTGTGAGAGTGAGAGATGTCAACCTCAACACATAATGAAATAGGATGTGCTGGAGGGACAGATACATAACCCAGAGGCTCCCTACACCCTGGAACAGAATCCCACTCCATGTTAGGCAGAGCCCCTCACTGACTCTCTTCAACAGGAATCTTGCCAAGTGGATGGATGATCATAGATGTACACTGGGGGTCTTCACTGTGTCACGTCCAGACAGAGGCACAATAAAGTAAATCATAAATGGCCATAATATTCACATAGCAAGAGGTGGCGAAAGCCACACACACTCTGGCTAGGCTTATAAATGCCCTAGAGCAGATAGCCTAGTATGAACTTATGAACCTATGAAGATACAAATTGTACAGGACACTAAGGATAATCACAAGGCTTTCTTAACTGATGGTAGGAAACTTGTTGGGAATTGACAGATATGCTCTGAATCAATCAAATATTACAAACAACATACCAAACACACACACATATTGCCAACATCCAACCTGACAGGTGCAGTGCAACCCCCCCCCCCAAAAAAAAATGCAAAATATCTATCCCAGCAGAGTGCTGGCCCCCTGACATTGCAGATGCTGAGGTAATAGCCAGCATCTACAAAGCAAAACACACAGCATCAATGGTATGAGATGGTGTCCTGGGCTGAGTTCAACATGGACTCCAAGAAGAATGGAATGCCAAATAACACTACTGCTCAATATCATCCTTACCACAGGATATGTACCCAAAGAGCAGTGTACAACAACAGTGGTCCTTCTCCACAAAGGTGTTGCCTGAATGGATACTGCAAACTACCACCCCAGAATCCTTACAAGCTTGTTCTGCAAAGCTATGGAAAGGATCAGCATGTACCGCAGACATAAAGATATTGGGGACCTACTTGACACTGGACCCTACCCAGTGTGGCTTTCTTAAGTGCAGATCCTGCCCCTTAAACATGTTTGACTCATTTGAAACAGCCATTAAGGTCATTGATGAGGGGAATGTGGTCCACACAGCCTAGCTGGACCTTGCAAAAGGCTTCCATACAATACCCCACGTGTTCATTATAGATAAGCTCACCAGCTTAAATATAAACCCCTATGTCAGTAGAGGGGTTGCAAACCAGACCAAGGACAGAACTGACATGGTCAGAAATGCTGCAGCCATGTCAGACTACAAACCAGATATAACTGGCATCCCACAAGGCTTGGTCCTAGGACCTCCCTTGTTTGGTATATATGTCCCATAGGCACAGGCCAACATGGAAGGACTGTGTCTGAACAAGTTTGCAGAGGACTACAAACTGGCCACCATATCTGACCCTCCAGCTGACACAAGCATCCCACAAAAGGGCCTCATAGAAACAGACAACTGGTGCCATAGCCATGTCAGCAAGCTAATTGCAGAAAAGTGTATAGTCAACCCCTGTGGATATACAGTAAGTGCCCACCAATTACCACATAGGTGTTAACCCATTAAGTACTTAACATGTAATAAGAGACCTGGGGACACAAGTTGATAGATATCCTGCATTGGACAAGAATGTGGCTGTAGTGGTTACAGAAACATACCATATACCCACCTAATCATGAAGGTTGTCAGATCTAGATCAGGGGAGGTCATTGTGGCTCTGCAGTCATCCTTCATCAGCGTCACAATTGACTACAATGGCCCCTGTGGGATGTACCTCAGCAGACACCTCCATCAACTGGAAAGACCCCAAAAGTACCTCACCAGGAGTATCATAGAGCCTGAACAGATGCCATGTGTTGCCTGATTAAACAAACTGCAGCTACACACACTGCCATACTGCCCACCCAGAGGCAAGCTGTGCCTGATGTATAAAGCCATGTCCAAGCTGGAATCAATGAACATGCTGCACCTTGTACAATCTGAATGGCAGTGAGCTATGCACATGAGAGACCTGAACCCCAGCACTGACATACATAGGACAAGCTGTACTGAATGATCCATAACACAGAAGCCACCCCCACTCTTGAGTAAACTCCCAGTACAGGTTAGCCAGAGAGTCACTCATCGACTCTCCTCAAGAGGAATTTTGATGAGTGGATGGGAGATGGTAGGTTTACCCTGGGTATCACTGTTATGTCACGGGTAGACGGAGGCACAGTATACTAACCATGACATATGTCATGGCAAACTCCAGTTACAATGTGTGTTGAAGGACAAACACACTCTATGACTAGCATTAGAAATGGCCTAGGGCACATCGCTAGTGTTTGCCAATGTCCACCTATGTTGTGGAATACACTACCAATGTTGGACAAGCCCGGTTTAAGTAGTCCATATCTGAACATAATGCAACATGGTTATACGTGCACAACTGGCCCCTAACCAGTCTGTTGTGCTCACCATGAAAATTTAAAGCAGTGATAGGACTAAAGTCCAGGATACTGTCCACCACAGTGAAAGTACTGAACCAGTACACTATACGGTACTACAGTGTTAGGTCAGTATGAAAGGATGTTGACAACTGTATGCAAAGTATCCCATGCAAACCCTGCAGGCACAGTATAATCCCTGTTGTGTTCAGACACAAAGCAGTTGGACAGCAAGTACACAACATGACACACAACATACAACCATAAACGTGAGATATTGTTGAAGTTCACACTCATCCACAAATGTGGTGGACTGCAGAGTTCAACATATGGAAAGCTCACACTGGGCATGCTCGCACACTTTGATAAATGAGACATATGTCAGACAACATGCCATGGAAAGCCTGAACTGAGCATGCTCACACACTTAGGCCATATCTCAGTTTTGCAGTTGGCCACACATAGCTGGTATTTGTACGTGTTATTCCAGGAACGAACCACATTACAGCAATCTGCCCAGTGCACACAGTTAAATGACTACAGAGACATAAGTGATATAGTGGATCCCTCTGATATTCAAACATCTTCCACAGATACACAGGTTGTTCATAGAAACAGGGAATGCTATGGCAATAAAGACCTGCAAACAGTCTATCAGCAACAAATATTGTGCATCTGACAATTAAACATATGGGTGTATAGGTCATTACTAGGCTGTTTGCCCTAGGGAATGAAAGCTTAGCCAGATTGTGCTTGGTGTCTGCCTCCCCAGTACAGTAGGCTACTGTGCCACTGTAATGTAGGTCACATAAGGCACCGTTTGAGGCTAGTGTGCTGTGCCTCCGTCAAGCAGGGACACAGTGGAGATCCCAGGGGTTGAATTTGCTATGCCACATCCATATTGTTGGTGTGTGCTGGAAGAGGGTTGGTGAGGACCTCTAACAGTAAGTGGGCATCAATAACACACTAAGGTGAGCCTTATCTGCAGTGTCTGGACAATTTCACTGTCAACACTTTGTCGTGATGATTATGAGGGATTGAAGTGTTGTGCCAGTACTGTTCAGAGATGTCCTCCCTCTGTGGGCTACTGCTCTGCAATGTATTAGCTCACTCCATCTGTTGGACAGCTCATATATGGCTGGTGTACACCTGACAGGTGTCCTGTTGTGGAGGAGTCATGGGTATATTTGGGATAGCATGATCAATGCAAACCTTCCACATGCTCATAGAATGCAATTGTCAAGGATTATGCAGAGTGGCCTGTATACTCCCCCAGCATGGGTCCTTTGAAGTCTTCTACCCCAGTCTCCACAAGTGTAAAGTCTGCTTTTGATAAATACACTTTGTTTGCAGTGACAACCTTGTCTGGGGGTGGGGATGGGATATGGATGTCCAGGGAAAGGTGGGTATGGTCAGATATCAACAATGGTGGTCTACCTCTGGTGTGGAACAGTGAGTACCCTTGTTGCAGATGGTCAGGTGCAATATGTATTTCCGCTTGTGGCTGTGGTGAGTGGTCCTGCCATAGCACATGGACTCACAAATTGTAGTGGCTGTAGGGTAATGTTGTAGAGGCCTGAGTAGTTCCCACACACAATATACCTGTACCTGACGTTTACAACTGGAATGGTGTATGTGAACTCCTTCATATCTTGGCACTGTTCCCAGGGAAGCAAAGTGTGTGTCCTGGATGTGGGAGGGGTGGTCCAAACTGGTTGTGTTGTGTGTTACAGGTCCTGTGGTCACGAAGCATGGTATAGAACATAACCTGCCAGTGTTGATGTGCATATCTGACCCTGAAGTAGGTGGCTGTAAATGCATATATATGCTATCCCCCACCTGACAGGTAGTAATAGATGTACATACCTCTGTATAAATAATGATGTCAGCACCCTATAAATACTGCAGGTGCAGAATAGATGCCCTGTAATTCGGATAGTGCGCTCTGCTAATGCGTCTCCCTCAAGTGTCATAATATAGTTAGGTAGGGGTTTGAATCCTGCAAATGTTCAGTGTGTGTGGGTGAGCGGGGTTGGTGTGTGTGCAATTCTGTGTAAGAGAAATGTCCCTTTTGGCAACTAGGAGATCACACTACAGGATGCACATTCCCCTTTCTAAACAATGATGATGTCAGCACCCTATAAGTACAGCAGGAGAAGGGAAACCTCCCAGTAATGCGAATAGCGCTTTCTGCTAATGTGTCCGTCTTGAGTGTCATAGCATCGTTAGGTAAGGGTTTGAATCCTGCAAATGCTCAGTGTGTGTGTGAGAGAAATGTCCCTTTTGGCAACTAGGAAAACACACTACAGGATGCACATTCCCCTTTCTAAACACTGATGATGTCAGCACCCTATAAGTACAGCAGGAGAAGGGAAACATCCAAGTAATGCGAATAGCACACTCCGCTAATGCGTCCGTCTTCTTGAGTGTCGTAACATATAGTTAGGTAGGGGGTTGAACCCTGCAAATGCTCAGTGTGTCTGTGTAAAAGAAATGTCCCTTTTGGCAACTAGGAAAACACACTACAGGATGCACATTCCCTTTTCTAAACACTGATGATGTCAGCACCCTATAAGTACAGCAGGAGAAAGGAAACCTTCCAATAATGTGAATAGCGTGCTCTGCTAATGCATCTGTCTTGAGTGTCATAACATAGTTAGATAGGGGTTTGAATCCTGCAAATGCTCAGTTTGTGTGTTTGGGTGAGGGGGGTTAGTGTGTGTGCAATGTCCCTTTTGGCAACTAGGAGAACACACTACAGGATGCACATTCCCCTTTCTAAACACTGATGATGTCAGCACCCTATAAGTACAGCCGGAGAAAATCAACTGCCCAGTAATGCAAATAGCGTGATCGGCTACTGCGTCTCATGCTAATGTCATAACATAGTTAGATAGGGATTTGAATCCTGCAAATGGCAAGTGTGTGTGTGTGTGTGGGAGATGAAAGTAGGGTGTGTGCAATTACATGTGTGAGAGAACTGACCCTTTTGGCAACCAGTACAACACACCAGCTGCTGCATATTCCAATCTCTACACAGAGATGATGTCAGCACCCTACAAGTACAGCAGAAGATGGCAAATCTCCCAATAATGCAAATAGCACGCTCTGCTACTGCGTCACTCAGTACTGTCATAGCACAGTTAGTTATGGCTTTGAATTCCACAAATGCCACATGTGTTTTTGTCACACAGAATGCCCATGTGTGTGGGTTGTTGTTCACAATAATGCATGACATCGATTATACCAGTAATGGCAATGCACACAGATGATGTATGTGTGTGCCAAATACACATATATACCTGTGACCTTCAATAGTTCCCATGTCTGATGCCTGCCACATGTGAATACATGGTATTTGCACTGGATAACATTATGACTGTGGTTTTCTGTGTGGGTGCTGCATGTGGTATGTGTATATACAATGTGAGTTGTATATGGTATCATCCTAGCAGTGAGGGATACACATCTGGTCTAGGGCATATAGTCTACATGTTGTTGATGAACAGGTGCTGCATGTTTTCACCTGTTGTGGGAGTGGTAACAAGTTGTTCCATAGCAATGCAGTGACTACATGCTAGGAACCTTTCAGCTAGGGTGTTGTAGCTACAGTAATTCATCAGCATTCAGTAATACTTCAGCATTCTTGGTGAGGGTATGATGCCAACCAAGGTCAGGGTCATACCAGCCTGTGCCACATGCTCAGAGAGCTCTTCTATGTTCCCTATCATGTAGTCCAGGGAGGTACATCACAGGTCAGCCATAGTGGCATGGACAATGACTGAGTCATATGTGTCCATGCCTCTGACTGACCTGTATGCTTGTGTTATGTGGTGGACCATAGTGCCCCATGGGCATATCACTGTGACCTTCACCTTGTCCAGCCTGGTGAGCGGGACCTCACTTTACCGGACAATAAAGGTATCTAACACAACTGTAGCAGGTGTGTTGTCTATCCGTACAGGCTGTGACTGTTTGGCACACAGGAGTTGTGTGCTATGTGTTGCACGTGCTGTGTTCCGGCTTAACGTATGCCTGTGTGCCAGCTGCAGAGGTAGGATGCTATTCTGAGGCTCCACGAATGCCCCAGTGTGTTCATGTGTTTGGATTGCTGTCAGTGTAGGTCTACATCAGACTGGTATTGTAGTTACTGTAGTATTTCATGCCACCTGACAGGTTATGGCAGTACTGGGTTCAGAGTGCTTAGTCCCCTGTTTGGCTATGTGGTTGCATCTCACACATGTGTTGTACGTCCATGTGTAGGGGAGAGGGTGACTGTGTACATGTGGCAGCTGTGACATTGCCACATGACTCACATATTCCACAACTGTACCATAGAGGTGACTGACAAGTGACCTTTGCACATGCTACCATAGTATTGTGATTGCCATGGTGATTAACAGCACATAGGGCCAATGGGGAACAAGGTACAGAAGGTGAGTATGTGAGGGTGTAGTGCCTGTGATTAGTTAGCACTGGCATATATGACTGCTCACGTGGTCAAATGCCAGGTAAGTCATATGCAATGTGTCACAGGCAACGTACATGCGAACAGGACAAACAGTGACGTTCTGCCAAGTGAGACATGGACATACATATAGTAAGCTATGCAGATGTCACTAGGAATCCACAGAAGCTCTGTAAATCTGCATTGCAGGTGGAATCAGTGTTCCAGGGTAACTGCAAGCAAACATGCATGCAAACAAAGCTACAGTAAGCAGGGCTGCATGTAGTCCATTGTACAACAAGCAAGCTGTACCACTTCCAGTAGGTAACAGTGCAAATATGCAAGCACTATGCACTTGTACATGGAAATACACAGGTCAGATGGCCAGGGTCCAGTCTCAGCACACACAAGTGTACAGACCATGTAGCGTCAGGATGTACAATAACCGGATGGAAACCCAGGTGCTCACACCTGCAGTAATACACATGTCAAATAACAGACACTGAGCCTTCACTCAGCGGTTCCATACTTAGTAGAATGTATGCTACCTGTCCTGCCACCACAGTATCCCTGACATTTATGGGGACTCTCCCTCCGGTGAATGTTAGTTTTGTGTGTTGGGGCTGTCTAGCATGGTATGAGATGTGAGCTTGCAGTGCTAGGGTGCTCCTGTGTGTCCTGTACCAGTCGTGTAGTACTGCACACATATCAACATCCTCAAACATCCGCATTGCAGAGTCCAGTGCAGGCAACATGCCACTTTCAGTTTACATGTCCATCATTGCGTATCAATACTTTCATTACCTTATCCCCTGTGCTACCTATGTATGTAGCCTTCTGTTGACATCCTTACCACCAGTATGCCAACATGTGCAGATGATACACTATGGTACTTACCATGGGTGTAGACAACAGTACAACACAATCATACCCTTACTGCATCAGGCATGCTGGGATATACCCACAATTATATCAGCACACTGTACTGTTAACAACATGATACTATTACTACATGTCTATGTAGTCACCCTGTACATCAGCAACATGCTAACCTGTACCTGCACTGATGTTACAGATTGCAGGAGGTGGCACAGTTTCATCATATGCACAGGGTGTGAACTTGGTATGCCTGAGTCTGCCACTGATACCACCAATTGACATGTATGTGTATGTGTGTTGGTAAGGGACAGCAGTACAAGGTGGGGCAATGTTGATGCAGTGTGTGCATGTATGCAGTAGCACTAGGTGTTGTCAATTCGCATGTGTGTATGGATGCACACAGTTCCACCTCATGGCTGCCATATACCGGTGTTTGTGGACAGCCACAGACTGTATCTGCCAGGTCATACAGATCAGTATCTCTGGCCACGGACACGGTACCTGTGCCTTGCAGGGGTGCTACGGACCGTATCTGGCACCAATCCAGACTGGGTACTGTCATCAGAAGCAGGTGTTCGTTGACTGGACACAGATCCCTGTTGGGCCTGTCCAGAGCCATGTGCACGTGGTCTCCTGGGGCGGTCTGATGACAGCACAGACCCAGCATTGCTGGGGCTGCTGCTGGCACTATGGGGGCGGCCGCGGCCCTGTTGTCATCCGCAACGACTGCCAGCTGCTGCTGTTGCTGGCATACGCCCACGTCGACGCCTCAACCATCCACCATTGCCCTGGCTCATGGACATGTAGTTGTGGAACTGATTTAATATGTCCCCACAATGTCTGTCTACGACATCGGTGAAATTACGGATGGCAGCCGCAATGTCACACATACTGTCAGTCATGTCTGTGCGACATGCTGTCAGCTCCCTCAGACCAAGTCTGGTGTGCCATTCCATATGTGACTGTGCCTGCATGACAGCCCGAAACATAGCTGAGGTTGTAAGACCTCTGTGGGCATGTCTGATAGGGGCAGTATGCCCACGGATGCTCCCACGAGAACCCCTGGACATCTGTCTGTGTAGTAGCATCTCAGGACCATGCCCATGGCTGCTGAGTGGGGAAGCATGTGCCACAGATACAACATTACCCTGGTCAATGCCCACTGCATCCTGTCCATCATCTAGGGACATTGGTGACAAAGGATGTATTGGCAGGATGACTGTGCACATTGATGGGGTTGACAGCTGTGTACTGTCAATTGGCTGACCAATGACAGACCCTGGCACACCTTCCTGTGCCATTACCCAGATGTCATCATTATCAGTACCCATGGCACCTGATTCAGGTTCCCTGCTGCATGACGCCAGAGCAGCACCAGAACCTGTGGGGGGGAAACACGAAACACAGTTTACAATGTCTACACAATGTTACCAGTGATGCACACATGCACACATGCGCACGTGCACAGGTGCACAGGTGCACACATGCACACATGCACACATGCACAGGTGCACACATGCACACGTGCACAGGTGCACACATGCACACAGTTGCACACCTGCACACAGTTGCACACTTGCACACTACTCAGTATGCGAGATATCAACACACAGACACAGACACACCTGCATGCATACACAGAGCACCACTAAGTGAGCCTAATATTACTATTACTATCAAGACTATTAACGGTATTATTAATACACACTCACCAGCATGGATAGGCTACATTGCTGTTACACCGGAGGGACCTGCAGAAGTGAGGAAATTAATGTCAGTGGGCACAACTGTGCCATTGTTACTGAGTATGATACAGGTCAGTAGTGCAACAGTTGCCTTTCACAGGTCAGCTGCTGATATTGAGAATATCACACTTGCACATTAAATACTATGATGACAGCTATAAACCAAGGACACACCTCACACATGCATTAACTACCAGTGTACACAACAGTCAACTATACATATGGCATATTACCTGCACGCTCGTAGTCATGGTGCTGTGTGGATCCAGCCTCCATCATAATGCAGGTCTGCTGCTGTTGTTATTGTTGGTGGGCTGGAGCCACAACACTTATGAGTAGTCCCTCCAGTCTGGTGAGTGGGGGATGTGTAGCCACCCCACCACCTGTGGCATCCTGTTGCCTGTAGATATCCGACGCACGGTGATGGACATTTCTAATTAAATCACTGCAGTGATGTCGTACCTGCTCATATGTCCTATTATGCGTGCCTATGTCATTTACCCCATGGACCAGGTCTTGCCACAGTGCAGCCCTCTCCTGCTGATTCTGGCTGGTGCGGGAAAAGAGTATTGCATAATCTCACACCAGGCTCTGGTGTATTTCCTCATCCTCAGCTGCAGAGTATGCTGGATTGCGCTGGTGAGCCATGGTCCTGAAAAAGAAATAAAATGATATCAGCAAAATATGTCAGCAGAATTTGCCACACATACTACACATGCTACTCGACTGTTGTGATACAACATATCTCACATATATAGCATCTGTCTGTCTATTGGTGGATACACATGTAAATGGCCAGGTATCAGTGCTCAGCCAACAACTGTGCAACAGTACCTAGCACACTCCATATGACATACTACCAAACCTCAGCAGTCAGAACACTGATTCAGGTCCAAAGCACCTCCTCACTCTGGGGGTTTGTATCGAGGTATTGTATGAGGTACATCATCAACTACTGTGATCTGACCACAAACTAATTGCCCTGGATAAACATATCCCACCTCCACCACCAGCACAAATGACTACAGTGAATAACATTTCAAACGCAAACTTTACACTTCGTAAGACTGAGATGGTATTGTTTAAGCCCACTGGAAGCCACAACCCACAATGCTGACTCCTTCACAAATGATTTCTACGGACATCTCCAAAAATGCATGGATCATGCAATCCCATATAAGACCAAGACACTCTCCACAAAGGGAAAGCATCCTGTCTGGTGGACCCCAGCCATAGACAGATTGTATAACAAAAGATGGAAGCTACTGCAAGACAGAGCATAATTCCATAAAGGGAAGGCATGTCTGATCAGCACTAGTAAAGAGCTATGTTCTCTCATACAAACATCCATGGGCAACTCTGAGAGGGAAATCAATGGGGACACTACAGACAACCACAAGGCCTTCTTCAGTTATGTTAGAAACCTGGTCAGAAACCCTCCAATATGCTCATAGTTAGTACACAACAACAAATAATTCACTTAACCGACAGATATTGGCAACATTGTGGCAGAAAGGTTCAGTGCAATTCCCCCCTTCCCTCTCCCCAAAATGAAGACATACTTATCCCAGCATAATGTAACCTCCCTGTCATCACAGATGTCCAGGTGACAGCCGCCCTCAGAAAAGCAAAAAAACACAGCATCAATGGGACCTGATGGTATCCATGGTTGCATGCTACATGAACTCCAAGAGGAGCTAAACACACATATAGAAGTGCTATGTAACACTAGCCTGACTACAGGATATGTACCTGTACACTGGCGTACAGCAGCAGTGGTTCCACTCCACAAAGGAGGCACCTCTACATACCAATACAATACAATGCAATACAATACAATACAATACAATATGCTATTGCCCCTGGGACTACAGCAGCATACTGTTCTGCTACCCTGACCATTGTGACACATGTGATGTGATGGTACCTGCTCCTGTCAAACAGTTACACAGGGTGACTCATATGGCATATTACCTATCTGACTAACATTCAGCAGGGGTATGTGTGACATGTACTCATGGGGAGTCTTGCTTCTTAACGCTGTGTGATTTATTGCAGGGTATGTCTTATCTGTGGGTAGGAACCTCTACCTCCGCCATGTGCTCTCTACTGTGGTGTCAAGGATGACACACAGCGGTCATTTAGGTTGTGGATGGTGTGAGGTGTTACTATGGTTGTTGGACATCTGTCATGGGTGTGACAAGTATGTAAATCCAGGAATGGTAACCTCTATGTGGGTAGTATGTGGGCACTCTGTGGTGTTGTCAGTCACTGTGCATTGGTAATGTGTTTGAGTGCATTGTCACAGTGTCGGACATGTCACTGTGTCCTTCTCCATATCTGTAGATGTCATGTGAGGTACATACCGTGGCAGCCATTGTGTGGTGTGGAGGGGTACACTGACCTACATGTCCATAGCTGACACACCATGTCTGCTTACACATACCATGTACAGGTATTCCAGGAATAGTGTGCCACTGTGACTATCATTGGGGGGACTATTGTACACATTTATGACCCTGTTCACCCCTGACACATGCAGTAGTGGGCAGCCAATCACATATCTGGTGGTTACTGGTGTAGGTGATTTGAAATGGGGTATGGTACTCCAGTTTCGACACTGGTGTTCACTCCATGCCTTTGTCACCAGGCACCTGTTGCAATACATCTGTACACATGTGCCTCACTCAGAATATATATACATCTCTCTCTTTATATATATATGTGTATATATATATATATATATATATATATATATATATATATATATATATGTCTATATATATATATATATATATATATTTATATACGTATGTCTGTATACATATACACATATATATATCAATGTACATATATTGCTATAGATATGGAGAGAGGGGGGGTGTGACAGAGAGGGGGTGAGAGTGACAGAGGGGGTGGGACAGGGTGAGTGTGAGATCATCATATACAGTCATATCTTTAGATAGTCAAATCTGTCTGTCTATGTATATGTATCTACATATATCTATAGCTGTATGTGTGTATTACATATATATGTTTCTACATATTCTATCTAACTACATCTGTCTATGTATTCCTACATCCCTCTCTATCTATGTATACATATATGAATATTTTATATATATATATATATATATATATATATATATATATATATATATATATATATATAACATTTGGTCGACAGTTCATTTGATCGACCCCCACACCCCCCCTAACTATATATAACAACTCCAGGGTCGCACAACATTGGGGAAGGGGGCAACTGCTTGTCGATCAAATGAACTGTCGACCAAATGAACTTTCAGTCAAATGAACAGTCGACCATATGACATGGACCCATACATACATATATTGACATACATACGTATCCATATGATAGATAGGTATATCAACATGTTTGTTTACAAAACTGTATACACACACTAACATACTGCTAAACATACATAACTGTTTGTACATTGCACTACAACCTACATTCAACCTACATTGATATGTGCACATAGATGCTCTCACATACATATGTATGTACAGCCTTCACTGATAGTTGCTGTATGTCCCCTGCCCTATGCACATCTTCATATACATATAGATACAGACCAATGACACATATGGAGGGTTCACAGTATGTAGACTTTTAAAGTATTACTTTACATTACCTGTGTTTGTCACAGCTGCTTGTGTTGCCTTTTGGATTGGTGCCCTGCTGCTGCTCCAGTTGACTGATGTCAGCTTTCTAGTAGGTTTTGTTGAGTGTTTTTGTTTGTGTATGCTTTTTCTCTCTCTCTCTCTCTCTCTCTCTCTCTCTACCTACCTACCTCCAGAGGGTGCAATGAAAGTATTGCATGTGTGGACTGGGAGTACAACATGCTTTTGTAGGTATCTGCATATGTCCATGTGATGGCCTCTGCACCAATTGTTAGCCAGCATTTGCTAATTGCATGCAGCCAGTTGTGTACTGATTGCAGTTCTCACTGTGATTCCAGGACAGTACTATAAAAAAGTATGTGAGATAGGCATAGCCTTTTCAGAGTTTAAGGGCAGGGACCATGCTGGTATGCTGTGGACACTGTTCTGTGAGTGTAAAGGTTAGTATCTCTCTCATATTTCTGGCTGTGTTGTAGATTAACATTTCTCCATTCATTTCTCCAGTTTCCTGTACTAAGTGTGTATGTACACTGCCACCTAAGACTACTACTATTGTTAATGTGGGTGTGTGTGCTTCCCTGTGGGACATGTGGTGTAACTGGTATATAGCAGTGGCTCTTGCACTTTGTTGCTATGGCTTCAATATTTGCCCTTTACATTCACTACTTGTATGCCTGCTAGGTGTCTTGACTGTAGTGTGTTGCTGTGGCTTTCCTATTTTCCATGTACATTCACACCTTGGAATGCTTGCTATATCTGCTAGGGTGTTACTGCATGCAGTGTGGTCTGGCCATGGTGTGGGCCTTGACATGTATTAGGGTATTTGATTATGCTGCTGAGCAGGCCCCAGAGACTCTCAGGTGCATCTTTTACAACTGCTTAAAAGTGCTTACTCTTGCGCACACCAGCGCTAATTTCTTTGAAAGAAATGAAAACGGGGAGACAGGAAAATGGTGAAAAACTGGTCACAAAGAGGGTAAGACAGTAGGGAAACAAGCTCGGGTTTTGCAGGAGGGATGTAGGTAAGGCCCATAGCTGCCCATTTCTTCATCAGCAACAGCTGTGCATATGTTTGTAATTTAGTGTGACATTTGAAACCTTCCACCCCTGAGAGAGGTGTAAGGACAACAATAATACTTGTTGTACAGCCAATTGTAATTGACAGTTTCCATGTCCAGCAGACATGTGTGCAAAATGGGCAGCTATGTATGGGGCATAATTTTTTTGTGGGTACAGAGTGCCCTTTTTTTTTTTTCAGGTGAGAGTGGTATGTCAGGTACAGGAAGTCGGTATAGCTGAGGAGGTAGGTTGGGTAGGTTAACAGACAAGACAAACAAGACGCATACAGGGGCGGTGTATGACACATGTGGGGGGGTTACACAATTGACGGGGATGGATGTTTGGATATCTAGAGCCCATGAGCCCACAGATGGCAACAGTGGAACTGATATCCCCACCCATGGGCAGTTGCCACTGTGCCTTCACTGCCCAAGACGGGGCTGTGCTGGGGGCTGTGTAGGCCAGGCAGCAGGCATGCCCATTAGTTGTGCCACCCTTGCCTCAAGCTGGCATAGGGGCCCAAGAACAGCATCCCAGATCTCCCTACGCACCACAGTCTGGACATTACGGAGGGTGAGTGGATGTTCTCCTCCAGCCAAACTTGCAGAGGGGGGACGAGCCCCATCCCCTGCAGCGCTTCCACCCGCAGGTGGCACAGGGCCACCGGAGGAGGGTCCGGCCTGGGCACTACTGCCAGGTGCACTCGCCAGCTGAGGAGGGAGAGGCCTTCCCTGTCGTCCTATGTTTTGTATTATGTTATGACAGTTTGGGTTAGTAACATACAATACCATTCACAATTAGTTGTAACAGCATGCATTAGTGTTCCCATTAACCAAACACCCATATATTCAAACCATTGAACAGCAAGCATAACACATGCATAATTTGAACAGCAATACACAGTCCAACAACATGCAGGGTTGATTGATGGCAACAGGCAATCAGGTTTGGATGTATGAACAAGGCAGATGCATCAACATACATGCAAATATGTATGAACCAACAGGACAAATGTCCAGGGGTGTTAATTGTGATTGCACATACCAATTTCACGTAAAATGGATTATATGTGGTTATAGGGTAGGGTGAAGAAAATTTAATTAACAACTTCAAATACCAATACATATGCTGTGCATTTCTAATAGCTGTACATATATACACACTACAGTTCTGTCTACAGTTTCCTATGTGATAACTACTTCAGGTTGGTGATAGGAATGTTACTGCTACATCAATATACATTTTCATTTTTATTCATACACATTCATATCTGGCTCTGTTCAGCTACATCATCCTGCTACATTTGCTTTATATAGCTATAGACAACTGTGGATGTTTGGTATTTCAGACAACCATACTATCTGCATATTGCAGACTGAGAGCAACATATCCAGATTTTGGGACACACATTCCAGCTGCGGTAACGTTTTAAACACATGTTACTGTTTGGTTCTGCCTGTCACATTCATTTCATCCTGTACTGACTGCAGTATACTTTATTCAGGAGTTATTACTACTTTATTGGTGTATTCATAACTCTTTCTCACACTCTCTCACTTGTTTTAGTCTCACTTCTGTCATGTTTCTGTATTTCAACAGGGAAATATTTCACACATGTGTTTTACTCAGCTTCTGCAACTGTACTTTTCAGCCTGCTGCAGGTTATGTACTATTATATTACAGGTGGGACATCTTTATTTCAGACTTGTTTAATTTTTATGTTTGGATTACAGGCTGCATCACACTTTTGTAATCAAGCAATACTTGCAAACCCTCTTACACTGTTACTTGCACATTTTATTAATTAGTGACTACACTGCACTCTTTTTCTAACTGTCATACTTATATATTTATTTACAGTTACAGGGAGAGAATTACTGACCTGCCTGGTGGCGCAACCATGCCAGCCTATTGCCATAGGCTCTACGGTTCGCAGAACGGACACCTGCAGCTGTAATATAAATAAAGTAATATTGGAATACACATCTCCATAATATCAGCTAGGTTAATTTCTTACATAAATAATTACATGTAACTTACTCAGTAGTGGGGCGTTGGGCATTTGCCGGGCCTCCTGATTCCAACAGTTCAGTTGTTCCTGCTTCTGTCTCTTCAGGTCCGCATGGTCGTGACGGACCTGTTCACCAGTCCTTGGTATCCCTGTGGCACTGGTGAGATCATGAGCCAACCGGTCCCATGCCTCAGCCCTATATGCTCCCCACAGGACCTGGCCCTGCATGAGTTGGGCCTCATGATTGTGGACAAGGAGCCAAACCATATATTTGGACTCCTCAACTCCCCACCTCTGTGCTCGGAAGCAACTACCTTCACCTACACCTGACATTCTGGCTGCAAGTCAGTTCTACAATTGGTTATGCTGTGTATTCCCACCTATGGGGCTTATATATGCCGTTTTTCCCGCACCTATCTGTGATTGGCCATTTTGGAATTGTATCAGCTTCACAAAACCTGCTTTGTCATGCTCCTCTTTCTATTCATTCCTATATATAAGCTATTACTGCATTTCTAAGTGCAACTGTCATGGCTTAGTGGTTCAGTACCTTGACTATGGTGCATGGTATCCTGGGTTCGAACCTGGCCATTGCTTTTTATATTTTATGACTGTCTACACAGGCTAGGAGGTGTGTCTGTGTAAAGGCAGTTTTGATACAGCTTGCTCAACGTTGCCCGTCGGTTAGCTTGTTGGCGCGGCGCGCATCTCCGCGCAAATAGGTTACGCTGGTTTACGCTTTATTCGGCTGTCAGCACGCATATTACGCTCAGCTCAGCTATGGGCACACAGTTTCAGCATGTTAAAACACTGCTCAATCCCAGGCACTCATTTTACACCTGTTAAACTACTGCTCACCTACGGGCACTCATTTTATACCTGTTAAAACACTGCTCACCTACAGGCAGATGTACTCAACTTGTTAGACTGTAGCTCAGCTATAGGCACATCTGACATTTTTTTTATTATCTCACATTTCTTCAAAATACATGGCCCATTTCATTACATTTTACATAAAATATAATTTTATATGTGTACATATATGTCAGGGTCTTGTTTCGTGCTTATTTCACTAAAAATAAAAATTGATGTTGTGGGGGCTCAAACTATGACTGCCTGCTCTTCAGCTGACGTCTCTACCGCTACACTATTGCTTCTTGGCTTACTTTGCATATTTAGTTCTTATATGCTTTTCCACTGACTGCTAACTGTGGCTAAGCTATGGGCACGCCCGCGCAAACGAGCACACTCACGGGCAAACATCTTTACAATTTAAAAAAAATTATAAGATGTTCATTTCTACATTTTATGTTCGTAGTCTGTGGGGGCATGTGTTGTGTTGTGTTTATTCACATTTACACGGGCTTTGTCATGGGGGTTTACTTTCGGGACTTTTACTCTTCTGGGGGCATGTCCGTTTGCAGGGCTCAGCCTACGGACACGCCCCCTACTGTCTTCCATGGACCGTGTTAGCCTTAGGTGTGATTCAGCATGCCCTCATGCATATGCATGACATGCTGACGTCACACCGTTTAACTGCAGCCTCCGTGTAAGCCTTGTAACTCTTACACGGAGGCTTCGTGAATCCTGCCCATACATTTTTTCTTATTTTTATTTTTCTCTTTTTTATTCAAAATGATCTGTAATAACAATACTAACTAATTATACAATTATATAGGTTTTTAGGGTTCTTGTACACAGACCTGAAGAAGTCTAGAAAGACGAAAGTAATCTTTGTTAACAATAGGTTATGAAAATAGAAATTGATATTTACATGCAAAATGTATATGTATATATTTATATATATTTTTTGATTGCCAAATGAGCTATGTAGTATATTGTCTTGGATAAAATCACGGACTTAATAATCTACCTAATAATTTGGTTAAATAAGAGGTACCACATCATTATAAATTTTATTTAAAGTAAATAAGGGTTATATATTATTATGACAGCTACTAAGTAGGGTAGGACCAGCTCGAATGTCACACTGATGGGGGGAAGGAATGTGAATTTAACATGTGTACCAATAACACTTTGTTTTACAGCACAATAAACCACTCCCATGCCTGATAAAAAGTATATATATATTTAGAAAGCTTGTGAGAAAATTATTACTCTATTTTTGTTTTACTTGGATCGCTTGTCTGTGTACTTAATAAAGGATTTTCGACTGGAAACAGACTGCCTGCCTTGCTTGGATTACTTTCAAATACTTAGTAATGCTGTACAATTATATATTTTCTATTATTACTTTTTGTTTTGTTTTGTTTTGACTTAAGATGAGTTTACGTTCACTACTTATACTACTATTGTTTGATCTGATTAATATACAGTGATTAACTATAAATATATGGACTGAAAATGTTCCACACAGAGAAGTTTCTTACACTGTTTTGTTTTTGGACCCACTACACTTTAGTGGGTTGTTTTGAGACTTCGGGGATACCACAGAGATTACTTGTTTTTCATTTATTATGTTCAGGTCATAACACTTATAGCACAAGTGCTGCTTACATAGTTGTGTACGTTAACAAGCTTTTTCCTTAGTCTCAGCATACTGCTGCAGCCCAGCACAAAATCTATAGCTTGACGTCAATAATTACTATGCTTTTAATGTGGAATGTGGGGGGTTCTTCTTTTTGTTAGTCATTTAATCATTGACTTCATTGCTACTGCAGCTAGGAAAACATATACTTGAAGGTTTTTCATAAGTTTGCTCCCCATACAAAGCTAGTGATTAAACTGTCTTGAAGTTATCCTCAGGGCATCTTTGTCACCAGCAATAAACCATTGTTTCATGAATATAGCACTCCAGTTTATTTATGTATTTATTGTATTATGATTGAAAAAAAATGCACTGATCCCAGGTCCCCTTTTCCAGAGATCAGGAAAGTGAGTTTCACAAAAATATAGTTATACTGCTATCACAGATATTTATAGGATGATAGTGTCATGCATTCATTAGCTAATTTGCAGACTGTCAAAACAGCTTGTAGCTCATGATAACTATTTGGTGAGCAGTAGCAATGACTTAATGTATGCAGCATGCTTATAGAGATTACTTTATTATATCAAAATTATTTTTTTATGGGGAAAAGTAAATACTGTCTGTCTCTGTCTGCTGAATCTGCTCAACTCATCTGAACTTGCATCACAGCAGTAGCTCCAGCACAGCAATTGTAAATGATCAATCAAATACACACGCACTGTTATAATGCACATATCCTGGCGAATAAAACACATCTTTGCAGGTAGAATCCCACCCCACCCCATCCCCACCTTTGTGGGAGCTTTCTCTCTATACTCCCTTTATTATTTGCACTCAGAGGTCACTGCACCCTTTAGAAAGTGTGATCATGAGTAGGTACTGTGACTCCTGTTTGCATTTTTGTGTGGTATAGTGATCTCGGGCCACACACTATTATGTGAATATTATGATCTCACTGCTCTGGGAAATGAGCAATGAAACATGAGCAAACGTCATCAACTGTGCCTCAAGTTAATGGTTTGATCACAGAATATGGTTTAATGTAGCTAGATGCTGGTTCTGGATTTAACACGTTGCCTTGACTTAGGCACCGGATTCACTTCTGCTGCTACCACTTCATTGTTTGAATAGTCTGGTTATCCCTGCAGTTGTGTTTTGTGAACCTGATTTACTTTCAGTAGATGTGGTGTGGTTTCAGAAGGAACAGTGGATTCCATTGTCAGTTTTTAGTACTTCTCTCACTCTAGCAATAATAAGAGAGGTGCACTGGTGCACAAGTGCAGGCCTTTTTAAATATACATCATTCATAATTATGTATATTAATTCCAGAACAACAAGAAAACAGGAATAGAATGTATTGCTTTTTGTCAGAAGATCCCTTACTAATGCATATACCTTTAGTGTGTGGTGTCTAGCTAGTGTTTCATCCACGCTCTCTGACATGTTCACACCAGAATAAAAGTTAGCAGCAGAGGAATTTGTTCACACACAGCTGCTTGTGTTATTAGGCTGATCATTGGCTGCTGTTATCATATAGGTGGCAGCCCCTTTACACTTTTGTTTACCATCTTGTGGCTTCTGTAAGCATGTGGGTACATGATATGATAGTGCACAGTAAGTGAGTGTCAAATACATTTCCTCCTTGATTGGCTCAGGGGTACTGCAGAGCCAAGATTTACTGCTGGGCATCTCCAGCTGAGATTTGCTACCCTTCAAGAATTGTCTACAAATGGATGTCAAATGAAAGTGCCACAGTGCTCCAGACATTTGCCCCACTTTGTTGCATGCCACTGCAGGGGGAAATGTCACAGCATTTGTCCTGTGGAGTGAGGAACCATACTGTTTTGTATTGATTAGACTAAACTTATTTACTCTTTAGCTATAAGTAAAGCTCAACTGACTGAGAAGTGTGCATTATTACATTTAATGTAAATTATATTTAAATTTTGCACAAGTTCAAAGTTTGATACAAGTTCAAATATTAATATAAATAAAGCAATATTGTTCTGTTTATATTTTATGTTTACCATTTTGTTTTTCTTCAATTTGCATTTAAAAGTTGGTATCCCACAATTACATTGGAGTGGGTGTGGTTACATAATTATGCATGGAAATTTTATGTTAATGAGCATACCGATTTTTGGCCAGTTGTACCTATTTTTCATGGGCCTTTGTTTAGATTTTTGATGATTTCAAGTTGAAAGGTATGCATACAGGGCATTGTCAGACCCCACTCTGAGGAACCTCCTGCATATCCGCAAACAAGCAGTACAAGAATTACCCATTCTAAAGACTTAAACCTTGCCTGTGATATAAATAGAGAGAAAGGTTTGTATACCAGAGAATACCCCGTCTCTGGAACAGGATCCTAATCCATGTGAAGCAGAGTTCCTCCCTATCCCAATTCAAGTGTAACTTGGACAATTGTATAGGGAACAGGAAATTCATCCTTGGTTTGGCACCTATGTATCTAATGGTCACAGGCAGCCTGTAAATGGTTCATCTCCCAGCTTGGTTACATGTAAGTAAAATAAAGTAAAATAAATGTAAGTCTCAGAAATGTTTTGTTTATTTTGCTAAATTTGTTCAATACTTTATGTGTAGCAGCTAGCTTTTATTTAAAAAAATTACTTGAAAGTACTCAACATTTTGCAGAGTTATGCCTTTTTTCATAGTCCACAGCATATGCATAAATTTGGGATAGAAAAAGGAAATAACAGTCAGTTTGCTGTCAGAAAGTATCAATATATACGTTTCTTATAGGTTATAAGCTTGTCAGTGGAACCCATGAACCTAAACTGTATAGCTAGCTCATCCTGCTAGAGCTCCATTTGTGCCTGACAGAGAGTGCTTTTTGAACAACCTGAATTACAGAAGTATATTTTGCACTTTATCTAATTGTTCAGTGTTTCTTATCAGCACTGCACTGGTTGAATTTATTTGCTTATCAGTACTGCATTGTTCTTTATTTGTGTAACAGTTCTGCAGTAGTTTACTGCAGTTTTTATTTATTTCTTTGACTGAATTATTTATTTTTCTGTGTCTGCATTTATATATTTGCTGATCTGTGGTTGAATTTTTGTTTTTCCCTCACCCTCCCACCCAATTACTGTTGTGTTTTTATAGTTTGTGGCTTTTGCTGTTGCCCGCCTATTCTGTAAATTTGATAACGGACACTCCTCCCAGTCCCAGCTCATTAGCTCATTCTACCTAATACAGAGATCATTTGGGAAGGTCAAACCTCTTAGTTCCTTAAGCTTGAATTTTCTTCTGTTCCTCCTCTTTCCTCTTTCTACTTTACTAAAAAAAAGTGTTATTCTAAGCCTCTTAGTTTTGTTTTAAGCATTTGGGCTTTAGGCTAACCCTTAGCTCTCCTTGGCCTTTTCCCTCAGATTCTGAAAAATATGGATGGACACTCTTCTACAGTTTCTCCTGCCAGTCTGGTTGATATGGACATCCTGAGACAGTGTAGCAAATGCCTTATGTACACAGACAACCACCTACTACTACCACCTAGGAACATAATTTGTGAGAGATGCAATTACATTAAGAACCTAGAGTCCATGCTCTCTCTCTCTCACAAGCCAGTATATCTGCCACTGAGAAGGTTGGCAACACAATCACTATACACATATGTGGAGGTTGTCAACAAAAACATACCTAAACCAAGGAGACCTCCGAGGCAAAAACCTCCAAGGCAAAAACACACGCTATCTGCACAGCCCTCCATACCACATACCATGCATATTTCACAAACCTGTGTCTCACAACTATAAGGCCTAACCATAAACCCAACATATTAGTCATAGGAGACTCCATTGTGAGACACACAGATGTACCTCGTGCCAGGCTGGATAAGGAGAAAGTCAGTTAGTTGCATGTCAGGGGCCAGAATCTGCCATATCACACATGCAGTCAAGTCTCTCAACAGCAGGTACTGTTGTGACTCTGTCATAGTCCATGTTGGTGTGAATGACTTGAGATGTACCTCCCTGGACTATATGAAGAAAGATATGATTGAACTTGCTGATTATGTGCCCCAGGCAGGTATGTTCCTAGCCTAAGCAGCATTCTGCCATCACCCAGAATGATGTCTCAATACAAGCAGAAAATGATTGACTTTAACAATTGGCTTATTTTCTGGTGTCATTCCAGGGGGATCCAGTACCTGACAGCCTGGGAAGATATGATCAACAGACCATGATGCTTTGCCAGAGATGGCCTGCATCTATCTCACTTGGGCTTCAGGCTTCTGGCAAAGGCACTAGCCTCCCCTCATAGTGCCTTTTTTAGAAAAAAGTAATGAGGTTAAAAATACCAACATAAAGATTTCAACTATTTTCTTTTATTTTATTTATTTATTTTACATTTGTTGATCGGGATAGTACGACTGGATATATGTCCATTTTCAGCAGAGGCCTGGGGAGAAAAGCTCCAAGATAATGATACACCTTGAATCATTTAGTAGATTGGTAATGCTGCTAAATGTTACAATTCTAAACATGAAACTGCACTCATTGCAAGCATTCTTAACCCTGGAAAATGCTGACATCTATGCAGTCACAGAAACCTGGCTCAGAGCTGCAAAGAGCACCCCAGCCATACCTGGTTACTCATCCTACGATACATTCAGACCCCAAACTGTGGGTAGTAAAGCCAAAGGAGGTGGAGTTTCAATATATATTAAAGACATACACCCCTCTAGACTGGTCAAACAGTATGATGCACAGGAGACACTCCAGGTGCAGTTAACCATTGACAAGATCTCAATACAATTCATAGCAAGCTACCGAGCCCCAGATCTGACCCAATATACCCAAACTGCCTATCTAGACCTCTTTGAATCTATAAAGATTCAACCCTTTACCCTGATCCTAGCTGACTTTAACTACCCAAATATAGACTGGAAGAACTACTTATGCCAGAACACAAAAGCCCAGAGATTCCTTGATTTTATCAATGCAAATGCCTTAGAACAGCTAGACAGTATTCCCACAAGAGGTGATAATATCTTGGACTTAGTATTAACCAACATGAGTAACCACTGCAGCATCCTTGCAGTATCATCCTCCCTTGTAAGATCACACCATAAAGTGGTCAAGTTCGAAGTCACCATCTCCTCGACCCCTCTCTAGCTATGCTCAAACAAACACAACTTTTCCAAAGCTGATTACAGCCTCCTGAAGATGGTATAAACAGCTTCACAGCCCTCTCCCCCTCTCTAGGAACTGGCACCAGTATCCAAAACTATGGCAGATTACTACACAAACATTTATATAGATGCATGGAATCAGGAATACCTGACAGGACAAAATCATCCTCCGCAAGGAAGAGTAAACCTGTCTGGTGGACATTTACAATAAATAAACTATAACAACAAGAAAATAATTGCTGTCCAGGACCAAGAAGGAACAGCTGCCCAATTGGAAGCAATCTCGCCTTATCCTAAACTAGCAAATAAGAGCACTAGTGAAATCCTCCAAAGCAAACTTCAAATCCAAATTGGCCACATCTTCTAGAGACAATCCGTCTTCACATATGTCCATAATCTCAAAGGTAGCATCCAGATCTGTTCAGAACTGGTGGTCAGGATACCACACATACAAATGATGTACATATAGCAAACTTGCTGGCTGACAGATTCAGCAAAAATTTCACCCATTTGTCCCCTCATCAGTAAATCAGGACATTCCCAGTACCTGCACCGCTCCCCTTATATCTAGGGATCAGGTCATCACTGTTTTCTCAAAGGCAAAAAATACAGACTTCATGGGACACAATAACATCCCAGGCTGCATCCTACATGAACTCAGGCAGGAACTTGGAGCACCATTAGGTGCCCTATTCCACCAAAGCCCACGTACCAGCTTTGTCCCAGCTATGTGGATGACAGCCACTGTCATCCCTTTACACAAATGTGTAGTGTCCACCGATCTGGGAAATTATAGACCCATCAGCCTAACTAGCTTGATCTGCAAGGCCATGGAATGGAGTATCATGGACTTCATTAACAAGGACATTGGCAACCTCCAAACCCTCAATCCCACACAGTTTGGCTTCACCAAGGGGAGGTCATGTCTGTTAAATCTAGGCACTTTTTTGAGACAGTCTCCAAAGCCATGGATGAGGGTAGACAGTGCACACCACCTATCTTGACTTGGCCAAAGTCTTCGACACTATTCCCCACTCGGCCGTAATAGATAAGCTCTCTCATCTAGGCATCAATCCACATGTTACCAGATGGGTAGCTAACTGGCTAACTGATAGAACCCACCTAGTCAAACTAGGGGAAACCACCTCAAGTAGTAAACCAGTATCGAGTGACATACCACAGGGTTCGGTCTTGGGGCCTCTGTTATTTGGGATATACTTTTCTGAGGTGCAGGCCAAAACCAGTGGGCTATGGCTGACCAAGTTTGCAGATGACTGCAAGCTGGGAGTGGTCATCAATTCCCCTAGTGATGTGGACATCCTCCAAGAAGGTCTCACGCAAACAAATGATTGGTACCAGAAACATGGCCTCAAGCGAATACAAAAAAATGCATCACCATCCCCTTTGGGGAGACTGATGTCCCCACAAGTTATCACATTAATAACAATGTCCTAAGCATGGAGTCAGTAGTGAGGGATTTAGGCACCCAGATTGATAGCAACCTGACTTTTGACCACCATGTTGCTTTCATTGTCTGGAAAGCTTTCTACATGGCCCACCTCATAAGTAAGAGTATCTCATCCAGGGACAAGGAGGTCATAACATCCCTGTATTCTTCCCTTATAAGGCCCATTATTAAGTACAATGCCCCATTTGGCATGTACTTCGCAAAGCACATGCAGCAGCTGGTGAGACCACAGACGTTCCTCACCGGGAATATCTAGGGCCTCAAAAATCTACCATACACAGATAAGCTAAAAGCCCTATTCCTCTACTCTGTTTCATACAGACTCCTCAGAGGTGACCTCTGTCTGGCATACAAGGTGATCACGGAACCTGCCTTGATGGAACTGCTGCATATCCGCAAGTCAAGCTTCACTTGAGTAACCTGCACATGCAGCCTCAAACTGGTCTGTGACATCAATAGGACTTGTTGGCTTACAGAATTCTGCCCCAGAGACTCCCCCATCTATGAATACACTACCCCTCCATGTCAAGCAGAGTACCTCTTTACCCCTTTTTAAGTGCAACCTGGATAACTGGATGGGAAATAGAAATTCATCCCTAGGATTCCACCCATGTCCCTGCTGGACAGGGGCATCGGGTGCTGATTTGTCTATGCCTGGACTAAACTCTTGGCTAAGCTTATTTTAGCCTCATGGCCACAAGCCTAGTAACTTCCTATGATCCTATGATCCTATTATCCTATGCTCTAAAGACAATGAGTAGTATTTAGAAACATGGCAAGCAAACACATAGGGACAGTATGGTACTAGAACTTCATATTGTTTCCCTCTGTGATTCATAAAAGCCCTACATCTATGGTATATGTGCAGTGGGCTATTGCATTTGGAATAGTTTAAGCTGTACAAGTTAGGCTGTACTGCCTTGGCTGTGATTCAGAAATGGCAAGTCTTTGGAGTATGACCTTTCTTCCAGAGCATACACAAAAATATGGGAATATGAAATTTCAACTGTAGACTAAACCTGCCAAAAGAAAGTAACATTACCCCAGCTTGGTGGCAGTACTAATGCTTCACTTAGCATAACAACGCCTCATGTTAGCAAAAGCATATATGTGTACAACACATCCACAAATGTGGAAATAATACAGTGAAAAATAGCTGTATATTACAGCACTGTATCATTCATACATGCACAGTATGACAACTGCCTGTTTTTATCCTGATAATTCAAAGACAGCCCGTATAACCAGCCTATGTGAAGTGGTACTGCATCAGATCCCAGCATTATAATAAACAGTAATTAGATATCACCCTCAGTCATGACTAGTGACCAAACAATATTTGTGACTTTTTCATGTCCACAAACAGTCAGTAGCAATGAGACTGCTGCAAATGTAAAATTCACCATATGACACCTCCACTGGCTCCATTTATCAACCACAGTGCATCTGTAACATTCACCATCTGATACATCCACCAGCTCCATCTATCAGGCACAGTGCAGCACCAACATTCGCCATCTGACGCATTCACCAGCTCCACCTATCAGGCACAGTGCATCTGTAACATTCACCATCTGATACATCCACCAGCTCCACCTATCAGGCACAGTGCAGCACTAACATTCGCCATCTGACGCATTCACCAGCTCCACCTATCAGGCACAGTGCATCTGTAACATTCACCATCTGATACATCCACCAGCTCCACCTATCAGGCACAGTGCAGCACTAACATTCGCCATCTGACGCATTCACCAGCTCCACCTATCAGGCACAGTGCATCTGTAACATTCACCATCTGATACATCCACCAGCTCCACCTATCAGGCACAGTGCAGCACTAACATTCGCCATCTGGCGCATTCACCAGCTCCACCTATCAGGCACAGTGCATCTGTAACATTCACCATCTGATACATCCACCAGCTCCACCTATCAGGCACAGTGCAGCACTAACATTCGCCATCTGACGCATTCACCAGCTCCACCTATCAGGCACAGTGCATCTGTAACATTCACCATCTGATACATCCACCAGCTCCACCTATCAGGCACAGTGCAGCACTAACATTCGCCATCTGACGCATTCACCAGCTCCACCTATCAGGCACAGTGCATCTGTAACATTCACCATCTGATACATCCACCAGCTCCACCTATCAGGCACAGTGCAGCACTAACATTTGCCATCTGATGCATTCACCAGCTCCACCTATCAGGCACAGTGCATCTGTAACATTCACCATCTGATACATCCACCAGCTCCACCTATCAGGCACAGTGCAGCACTAACATTCGCCATCTGACGCATTCACCAGCTCCACCTATCAGGCACAGTGCATCTGTAACATTCACCATCTGATACATCCACCAGCTCCACCTATCAGGCACAGTGCAGCACTAACATTCGCCATCTGACGATTCACCAGCTCCACCTATCAGGCACAGTGCATCTGTAACATTCACCATCTGATACATCCACCAGCTCCACCTATCAGGCACAGTGCAGCACTAACATTCGCCATCTGACGCATTCACCAGCTCACCTATCAGGCACAGTGCAGCACTAACATTCGCCATCTGATACATCCACCAGCCCCACCTGACAGCCACTGTGCATCTGTAACATATGCCTTCTGACACATCCACCAACTCCCACCTAACAGCCATGATGAATCTGTAACGTATGCCTTCTGACAGATCCACCAGCCCCACCTATCAGCCGTGATGCATCTGTAATATTCACCATCTGACACATCCACAAGCCCTATCTATCAGCCTTGATGCATCTAAAATATTCATCATCTGACACATATGCTAGTGTTGTCTGTCAGTCATGGTAGTGCATATGTAACATTTGCTATTTGACACAACCACCAGCCCAACCTATCAGTCATGTCCTGTTTTCCTGTCTGATAACTGTTATTGTAACAAGAGCATTCATATCCTTAAAAAATGGGTAGAGGGTTGATGTATATTATAATTTTTTATTCCTTTCATCTTTCACTGCACGTATATACTTTTGCTGAGATAAAAATAATATATTGCTACAATCTTACATGAAGGTTATCATTTGGAGTCAACTTGTGAATGGCCACCTGCGCTTTTTGCAATCATGTGTACATTATATGCCTGTTAAACCCCTGTAGTAGGTATAATCATGTATCCATCAGCAGCAGCAGTGCTTTGTTTACCTAATGCCTGATATTTGTACAGTGCAATAAAAAGATCCTAAACCATGTATACACCTTTTAAATATATGTCACAAGGGAGTATGTGCTTTGTGCTGAAACCTATGTCAACAAAGGGGGTTGAAACAAATGCATATCATATTATATATATATTTGTTCTGAACATTTTGGAGCAGTCAGTAATATATCACCTTACTCATATGTTTCCAGGCATTCGGCTGCTGTAGGTCCATGCTGCAAGTTTGTAGGTGCAATGTGTACATTTGTGTAGTAAAACATTATAGGGCTACAATCACAGACAGTATAATCTGGGAATATGTCATTAACAAGACTATTCACAACTCCAAAGATAAAAGCCTTCACTCTTCTGAATTTGATCTACTTTGAGTCATGAAATTAAAACATTGGTGATTTCAGATTTATTAGGTAATGCATATGAGATGCCATCTCTAATTAAAAGGATTTTTCAACAAGGGTAATTCTCTAAATTTTTCCTTTAAATCATTGCATCTTATATGCGATCTGTTTACTATCCTGGTAAATGATGTATGCGCTTTTTTCAGCTTGTCTACATTAACATAATTGAGCTGAAGGTATTATCGACTTTTACAAAGGTATGTTTATGGGTCTTATTGCCTTTTGATATTCATGGGATTCCTTCCTTAAAAATAATTCACATGATAAAAAAAGATAATCTCAACTTATTCATTGAATCAGATATATTTTAATATTTAAAGTGATACTAATATCTTCACTCTACTCTGTTTCAAAACAATGTGTATAGAGCACATGATGCTCTAGAGAAGATCATTATGGAAGCAAATGGAGCAGAGCAATACAGACTTGTCTGTCATCAACAGTGGTCCAAACCTCATGCAGTGTATTTGATAGGCAGAAGGAGCAGTATAACTTTTCAGTGAATCATGGGTCTGCTCAGGGGTGTCCAGTCAAAGAGCCATGCTTGCTACATCTTCCATTAAAGATACATAGGGGGACATTGTCATTGTGTCAGAACCCCTTAATTGACTCATTTTGACCTGAAAGAAAAGTGGCGCTGTTCGAATATCATCCTGGATTGTTGAGTTATTTATAATATCATGAAGATTGTGCTCACCATGTCAACAAAATAACCCCAGTTTCCACAGCATGTATCTGTAATTTCTAAAAAAGTTGTCATCTTTCATGAGGATGAAGAATTGTATTAACTAGCAGAAAGAGAGCATCCTTCTCTGGCTCAGCTTTTACCTCTCTTCCTCATTCTAGTCCAATGTCTGCAATGTTGATACAACAATCCATTCATCAGGGTCTAGGTCAATTCTAGGAGGAGCAATAAATGCAACCCTTGGTAGAATCCTACAGTCACATTACATGTATATGATTTAAAGCACAGAATGCTTACCTGCTCTCCACCCTTCTCTATGGAGGCCCCATACACATCAGCCTACAATCTAGTCAATCTGACCTACTTGAGCAATGTTGTAATAAAATAGCTAAATTTGCAGACAACTTAACACACAAATTTTATCACTGTTAAGCTCTAAAACAACTCTACTGTATGGTACTCTGTCAATTCTAGGTCTACTCTCAACTAGTAATTATTCTCATCAACAGTCCTGAAAAATGCCTAAGCTTGGCTCAAATTCTCCTCCAGTATACACCATATAGAAAGTACAGTTGTGTACACTTGACATAAATGTAGATGTTCGAGTGTATTCACTGTTGCAGTCATCACATTTGGGTTATCCCTGCCAGAGTGACCCTTGGCCTGCCCGAATACCAGAGACTTAGTATTTCTGTGTCGGTTGCTGTCACTTGAGGACTGACGTCAAGTCGTCAGTAGTATAAAGTAAGGCAGCCGATGCCATTACATCAATTTTTTCATGCCCTAACCTGTCAGGAGCCCCCAAGTTGGAGGCCAGGCTCTGGTGGAAGAACCCCACCAGTGGAAAATAAACACCAATATGTCCCTTGTAAGGAAAGGAGAACAATAAGGATGAAAGGTAACAAAAGGAGAAAGAGAAGAAAGGGTGAGAAAGAAAGAAAAAAGTTGTCATCTTTCATGAGGATGAAGAATTGTATTAACTAGCAGAAAGAGAGCATCCTTCTCTGACTCAGCTTTTACCTCTCTTCCTCATTCTAGTCCAATGTCTGCAATGTTGATACAACAATCCATTCATCAGGGTCTAGGTCAATTCTAGGAGGAACAATAAATGCAACCCTTGGTAGAATCCTACAGTCACATTGCATGTATATGATTTAAAGCACAGAATGCTTACCTGCTCTCCACCCTTCTCTATGGAGGCCCCATACACATCAGCCTACAATCTAGTCAATCTGACCTACTTGAGCAATGTTGTAATAAAATAGCTAAATTTGCAGACAACTTAACACACAAATCATATCAATGTTATGCTCTAAAACAACTCTACTGTATGGTACTCTGTCAATTCTAGGTCTACTCTCAACTAGTAATTATTCTTATCAACAGTCCTGAAAAATGCCCAAGCTTGGCTCAAATTCTCCTCCAGTATACACCATATAGAAAGTACAGTTGTGTACACTTGCAATAAATGTAGATGTTTGAGTGTATTCACTGTTGCAGTCATCACATTTGGGTTATCCCTGCCAGAGTGACCCTCGGCCTGCCCGAATACCAGAGACTTAGTATTTCTGTGTTGGTTGCTGTCACTTGAGGACTGACGTCAAGTCATCAGTAGTATAAAGTAAGGCAGCCAATGCCATTACATCAATTTTTCATGCCCTAACCTGTCAGGAGCCCCCAAGTTGGAGGCCAGGCTCTGGTGGAAGAACCCCACCAGTGGAAAATAAACACCAATATGTCCCTTGTAAGGAAAGGAGAACAATAAGGATGAAAGGTAACAAAAGGAGAAAGAGAAGAAAGGGGGATGGAGGGAGGGAAACCAGGACTGCAACAGTGAATACACTCAAACATCTACATTTATGGTAAGTGTACACAACTGTACTATGTTCTTCTTGTTTCACTGTTGCAGTCATCACATTTGGGCTGATTCCCAAAGCTGAGGAAATGGGTCGAGGCAATGAAGGAAACTAGGGGCTGGTTAGGATGCCCTGCGAGACTGCAGAGGCAAACCCTGCCCTGGATTTGGTGAGAGAGGCAGGTGGTAATGTTTGGTAAAAGTGTGAACAGATGTCCAGGTGGCAGCCTCCAGGATGTCTCTGGTGGGGACTCCTCTGAGAAAAGCTGCAGAGGTGGAGGCTGTTCTGGTTGAGTGTGTCCTGACCCCCTTGGGGGGAGGCTTTCCATGCTGTTTGTAGCAGAAATGAATGCAGTGTGCTCTCCATTTGGAAATGGTTTGCTTGGAGATAGCTTTGCCTTCTACCCCTGTAGCAAAGCTGACCAGCAATTGATCAAACTATCTGAAGGATTTTGTCCTGTCTAGATAGAATCTGAGCTCTCTGTGCACATCTAGAGAGTGAAGAATCCTTTCCACCTTGTTCTGGGGTTAGGAAAAAAGGTGGGCAAATGAATGTATTGGATGAGAGCCACACTGGAGACCACCTTGGGCATGAAGGATGGGTTAGTTCTGAGGGATACTCTGTCTGCATGGAAGATGATGAAGGGTTCCACAGCCATGAGTGCTTGCAGCTCAGAGACTCTTCTGCCTGAAATGATGGCCAGAAGGAATGCTGTCTTCCAGGAGAGACATTTTAGCTCTGCAGAAGAAGCTGGTTTGAAAGGGGGCAGGGTGAGGTTTTCCAATACAAAGTTAAGGTCCCAAGCTGGTGTTGGTGCCCATCTGGGTGGCCTCAAGTTGCTAGCCCCTCTTAGGAACTGTTTGACCAAAGGGTGTGACAAAAAGGGCTGCTCAGTGTGAAAATGAGCAGAAATAGCAGAGGCATGAATTTTTATAGAGGAGAAAGAGAGGCCACTGTGTAGTAGGTCAGCTAAGTATTCCAGGATGAGAGGTAGGAAGGGCTGTGTCATATTGGCTCCCTTAGCCTGGAACCAGGTGCAGAACCTTTTCCATTTATCAGCATAAGACTTTCTGGTGCTAGGGCATCCGGCCTCATGGATAACATCCAGAACCTGTTTACTGAGGTTGGCAGTTTGGTTCGGGGTTACGGAATAAGCCAAGCTGCTAAACTGAGTGTCTGCAATTGGGGATGCATGAATTTCCCTTCCCTCTGGATCAGGAGGTTTGGAATCTGAGGAAGATGACATGGAGGCAGTAGAGACAGGCTACACAGCAAGGGGCACCAGTGTTGCTGTATGTAGGTATGGTCCTTGGTTTTTCCTCCCTTATTTTGAGCAGTACCCTGGGGATGAGAGATAGGAGAGGAAAGGCATAGGCCGATAGATTGACCCAGGGGAAAGAAAGGGCATCCACTTTCCAAGCCATGCTGTGATGCTCCCTGGTGCAGAATTTGCTGAGCTGATGGCTGGTGTGGGAGGCAAAGAGATCAACCTTCAGGGTTCCCCATTTCTGAGTTATTAGGGTGAAGGTACTTCTGTTGAGTTGCCACTCGTGTAGGTCCAGAAGATTTCTGCTTAATTGGTCTGCCAGAGAGTTGAGAGAGCCTGGTAGGAATTGTGCTAAAAGGTGTAGTTGCATGGCAGAGGCTTTGTGCCAAAGAGTCATGGGCAGCCTGCATACAGGGTAGGAGTGAGTCTCTCCCTGCTTGTTGATGTACCACATCGCAGTGATGTTGTCTGTTTTGATCAAGAGAGCCCCTGAAGAGAGAAGGGGCTTGAAAGCTATCAAGGTGTGCTGCACAGCCATCATCTCTTTTTGATTGATGTGCACAGGGATTTGCTGTGGGCTCCTGCCATCCAGGTGGGCACCCCAAGCATAGTCTGATACATCTGTGGTGAGGTTCTGGGTGATTGGGGTGGGAAGAAAGGCATCCCTTGTTGAGGGAGCATGTTGTTGCCCACCAAAGAAAATCTTTTCTGAGGCAAGGAATTATAGGTAGAAGAATTTCCAGGTCTTGAGAGTGTTGACATCAAAGGCTCTTTAGGTACCACTGAGGTTTCCTCATCTGCAGTCTGGCATACGGAATGAGTAGTATACAAGATGCCATGAACCCCAGAGCTTGCAGGATTTTCCTTGCAGTTAGCTGGGGCCTGGTGGCTAGTTGAGAGAAATAGAGAAATAGGTTGCCAGAAAAATGTATTTCTCTGGTGTAAGCTATGCCATCTAGGATGCTGTGTCCAGACTTGCTCCCAGGAAGATTATCCTTTGGGTAGGCACCTGTTTGGATTTCTTTTCATTAACTGTTTAGGTTAGGAGGGTCTTTACAAAGGCCAGGTGCTTGAGCAGTTTTTCTTGGCTGTCAGTCTGAATAAGGCAGTCATCTAAGTATGAGTAAATCTGAATATTTCTTTGTCTGAAAAAAGTCAATGGCCAGAGACAGACATTTTGTGAAAACTCTGGGAGTAGTAGATAAGCCAAAGGGAAGCGCAGAGAACTGAAAGTGTTGAGATTTTGCCCTGAAGCGGAGATATTTCTTGCATGATTCCCTGATAGGAATGTGAAGTTAGGCCTCGTTTAGATATAGGGTGGCTAGCCAAGTGTTCTTGGAGAGCATGGGTAGCAGCTATTGGAGGGTGAGCATTTTGAATTTTGGGATCACCAGGAAAGTGTTTAGAATGGATAGAGCGAGGCTGGGGCAACAGGTGCCCTCTTTTCTGGGTATCAGAAATAGTCTGGAGTAGAAACCTTGGCCTGTCTGTTCTGCAGGAACGTGATCTACTGCCCTCATAGAGAGCAGGGAAAGGATTTGCTTTTGAACCTCCGCCCACTGATATGGAGGTAGATCTGGGAACCCTTTTGGGGTTGGAAGGATGTGGAAGGAAATTTTGTATCCCTGATACACAATGTTGAGAACCCAGTGGTCCTTGGTACTGGTGGCCCAGGTGCTTGAGTGAAAGGAGAGTTTTCCTCCTAGGGGTAAGTGAAGGTGGGCAGAGGGAGGGGGTGGAGGAGGTGAGTCATTGTGAATTCTTACCATAAGGGGGTGGCTTAGGACTCCCTGGTTTTGAAGTGGAGGTAGTCCAGTGCTTAGATCTCTGCATTCCCTGTGGCTGCTGTCTGGGGGGTGGGGGTCTGTTTCCATGGGGCCTAGGCTGGGTCAGTTTACTGGGAGCAGGAAAGGACCAGTGTTTGGAGGGACAATGCCTGCTGAACCTAGGGGGTTGGACATGCAAGAAATCCTTAACTGTTAGCATAGATTTTGCTTTTTCTTCCATCTTTTTTAAGACCTCTTCTGCCTTAGTGCCAAATAAGTTATCTTTGTGCAAGGGGGCATCCAACAATTTAAATCTGACATGGTCTGGCAGAGGGTGCTCATTAAGCCATGCATGCCTTCTAATGACAGATCCAGTGACTGCTGCCCTGCAAGAAGCTTCTAGGCTATCAAAACCACAGTGCAAGGTGTGTTTAGTTACTTGACTTGCAGAATGCATTAACTCTTGCAAATCTTTAGATTCTGCCCAAGCAGGAAAGGAAGACATTTTTTTGTTTAAGGAGTTCCAAGGTATGTTGCTGAAATTTCAGCATATGGAACGGACAATTTAGTGCCCTGATAGCAAGAGTAGCAGAGGTGTATACTTTTTTACCCAATCTGTCCAATGCTCGGGAATCCCTGTCTGAGAGGTGGAATTCTTAGCAGAGGTTGCTTTAATCCCTTTTGGCCCTTGAGAAATGACCTCAAGGTCAGCTGTAGGATTTTTAAAAAGATATTTGTGTGAGTCAGGGACTTGGTAGTACCTGTCTGGTTTTCTTGGAGCTGGAGAAAGGGCATCAGGAGTCAAGTTGGATTTGAGGAAAACATTCTCCACAACATCCAGGACTGGGGGGATGGCAAAGGGTCTGTGTTGTGGAAGATCTAGGCATTCCCTGAGTCTCTTTTTACACTGAGGGTAGTCCTGACTATCCCACTGGAAATGCTCCATTAAAGTATGCAGAGTTTCTCCAAAGGAAAAATCTTCTGGGAAAAAGGCTGAAGGAATGGAATCCTCTGCATCAGTATTCTCATAAGTGGAGAGGAGTTGCATATCTTCATATTCAGATGCATCAGATTCATCTGACCCTTGTTCAGACAAAACTACAGGGGAAAGATCTCTTTTCCTTTTGGAGGGGGTAGCTTGGCTTCCCTTGATCAGCATGATAAGGTCTTCCACCATTTTAAGCATTTGAGACTGAGGCAAGGTAGCAGGTGCCTGAGAGTGGGTCATCGGTTTCTTGGGTGTGGTTTGTACCCTGTGCCTAAGAAAGTAATTTTTGAAAAACGGTAGTCATGAAAGAAGACATCAGTTTGTGTCGAGATTCAGTAGTGTGAAGGACTTCCTTGGAAGCTGGTGCCTGCTCGGCAGCTAGACCCATCCAAGGTAGAGATGACCACAGAATCCTTAGTCAAAGAAGAGTTTTGCAGCATACTGGACTCCAAAATGGTCTCAGTAGCGGGCTGCGAATCAACAGAAGCAGGCATCAGGGTCTGTGAAAGCGCCTCACTGAGTACCAGGGAATTGATGACTAGCTTAACGGAAGCATCGTTGGTAGGTCTGGACCTGTGCAGTCTGTCTTTGTGTTTATCTTTATGTTTTTTTCGGAAGATCTGCTGTCAGCTGGCTTACCAAAGCCGTATCAGAATTTAAAGACTGCAAGCGAAAATATCTGGCTACAATAAGGGCCCGATGATGGATAGTTCTGGTGTTGAACAAAGCACAGAAGTGACAACGGGGGACGTTGTAGTCTGGGCCTAAACAAGTTATGCAGTAAGAGTGGAAGTCTCGGTGCGGTATTTGCTTTCCACAGGCAAACAATTATTAACTTGTTCTGACATTGGTTAATGCAAGAAAAACGGATCCCCAACAGGGTACTTAGCTTTAGATGACTTCAACTTCAATTCGGTAGATGAAAACTCAGGTAGCGGCCGACCAGCACTCGTGTGAACTCCTTCTGATTTGGGCTCCATGGCAAGAAAGACTGATGTAATGGCATCGGCTGCCTTACTTTATACTACTGACAACCTGACGTCAGTTCTCAAGCGACAGCAACCAATGCAGAAATACTAAGTCTCTGGTATTTGGGCTGGCTGAGGGCTACCCTGGCAGGGATAACCCAAATGTGATGACTGCAACAGTGAAACATGAAGAACATCCCTATACTCAAGTGATACACATCTATTGAATGTATTTATTTGTTTATTTATTTTGTTTCCTGGGATAGTACACTGATCAAAACAGACCACTTGCAGGCAAAGACTGGCTGAAGAAAGTCACAAAAAAGTAAAACAGAACAAATTTACAAAGTAATCACAGAAGGTAGGTAATCCCAGAGAACATTTATACAATATGTAAATATTATTAACGCAGAAGAAAAACAAATGTGAATTAATTATGGTAGTAAATAAGAGAGGGAAGCAGCAGAAGAGGACAGAGGGTCAAGGCAGGAGTGATACAGGTGAAGAGGGAGGTAGGATATATTTAATTTAACAGGTAAGTACTAAGCTAACTGCTCTTGTGAGCCATTTTTAGCCTAGCCAATTATCCCTTGTGAGACTCAAACCTTGCACCTTGTGCTTGTAAGGCAAGCACCTTAACCCTTAGGCCACCCTCCCAACCATATGTCCAGTGGAGAAGCACTTGCAGTCAGATCCAACAACCTGGCAGGTGATTGTCTCTTCTTCTGTTATGTTTCAAAAATGTAGAATTCCATATCACTCCCACTAAGTCTAAAAAGTAAACTTAATATCCTTTAAACAGGAACTAAAGCAATACCTGATGAATACTTGGTTCTGCTCCTGATCTAGCCCTAGTTAAAAACATATGATCCAGCATAATCTACCCAACAAATTAAGTACTGTCTATTAAAGTCATCTTCAATGCTTCTCTGTCACCCCCTTACTCTCACTCGCACTCCTCTGTCAACCAGCATAAACTGCGGGTACAGCTCTCAGGCTGCAAATATAGTGATAGAGGGGCATGCAGTTGTGGTCCTGGGACACTATACTGCTGTAGCACTTCCACAAACATTCTAGAGTATAACCATGTCCCTTCAGCAAGTTCACAAAACCCATGAAGACCATGCCAGTAAACATCCTTATTCCTCCAACATTTATGCAAGAATTAAGAATTGATTTTCTGTTTTGTGATCAATTGGGCATCCACATTTCTCCTCCTCCTACATCCCAAGTACAGCTACCTGATGTAGACTCCTCTGTATGATTATGTTAAAGGCTTTTCTATGGAGGCTGAGAAATATGATCTCTCTGTAACTGGAACACATAATTCTCTGTCACTTTTTGATGGAATCTCCACCACATTTTACAAATCCAGATGTACTATTTCCATCTTCCACACAATAATGGAAGGACTTATTAGCTAGTTTATAAAACAATAGCCAGCACCATCAAAACTTCACACTGGAGTTCTTCCTTCCAACTACCTTGCAAATTCAGAATAATTTAATGATGCGGTGAAGTCTTCTTTAGGAAAGGCCCAATTCACAACAGTTGCATCTGGTACTACTTCCATTAAGATGGGCATGCTAATCTTGAATGTATTCTTTTTGCCTAACACTGTTCTTTAGGAAGGTCAGTGTTTTCCTTGTTGGACACAGACAACATAATGACTTCTCTCCAACTGAAGTCACCAGATGGTTTGCAATTTCTGCTTTGAGTCAGTCAAAAGTTATATTCAATGGTCCCTCTGAACGGCTGTACAGCAAAAGTTCTTTTACAATGCTGGCACAGCTTCTAGCTTTCTGGGCTGTGAGTTTGTGTCAGTCCAATATGAAGGACTGGAGGCCACTTCCCAGGAATGAATGGAGTCTTCTTTCTTTGATTTTACAGCTTCACTCACTACTGGTGTTTACTATTATGCCCTTGAGTTATTGCCAAGACAACCACCACTCAGTTAACAGCCACAACTTGGAGCTATCACTCTGAGTAGGGCCACATCAGTCTCCATATTCCGAACCTCTTTCAGTATGAGGGATGTGTTCTTCTGAAGATGGGAGGTAACCTCATCCTGCAAATAAACATCTGTTTAGCATTTTCAGGACACCCAGACTACATGCTTCAGTTTCCCAGGTCTGACCATCTGGGCTCTAGATGTCTGACCAGAAAGATCACCAAGTGATTATGACAGTTCAGCACCTCCCTTTAGCCAGGGGTCCAAAACATGAGACAGTATGTGTGATATCTTTAAAGTCAGTCATTGACTTTTGACCCAAGTTGCTCTGGGACTGCATTCACATAGGAGAAATCTTGGGTTTGAGCATGGTCTTTATTGTGGACCTTTAATGAGCAACACAGACGTCCAAAAATTATTTTCATGGAAGTTCAGATAAGACAGGCAGTTTCCCGTCATTCACTCCATTCCAGCTATCTTCACCATTGCTCACACAGGCAATGAAGTCTTCCAACAGAAGCAAAGCATTAATTGGTTATAACCAATCAAGTACCATATCATTAGTGTCCAAAAAGGCCATTCTTTCTGAATATTTCTTAGCTGCATATGCACATACAATGGACAGCAGACACAGTTTTCTTTTCTGTAACTTGCATTATGGAGACACTTTAATCTATACACACACACACACACACACACACACACACACACACACACACACACACACACACACACACACACACACACACACACACACACACACTCATATATATGCAATACAACCATAGAATTCTCAGCTAAACGCATGTGAATGTACTATATCTGCTGGGGCCTCATTCAAGGAATATTGCTGTAATAGAGAATCATCAGCCACTGAGTGATGTCTAATTCTAGAACAATTGCTCATTGTAGTAGTAATTCTAATAATAATCTTGCTATTTTTGCAGAGGGATAAACCTCTGACCATAACTTCAGGAAACCTGAGTTTTATTAATCTCTTGAGGGCTTGACAACTAGGTATGGGGAAACTGAGTATGACTATCCTGGAAAGAGGGAGTATGCTGAGGGTGAGGACTCAGTAGCTCAGTCTGTTAAATGCCTTGCAAACAATACATTTTCACTCAAGTAACCCACAATCACAACCTCAACCTGGTCTGTGACAACAATAGGACTTATTGGTGGGACAGATTTGTGTCCCAGAGACTCCCCCTTTTGTGGAATATACTCCCTCTCCACGTAAAGCAGAGTACCTCATTAATTCTTTTTAAGTGCAACCTGGATAACTGGATGGGGAATAGAAAATACACCCCTGGGATTCCACCTTTGTCCCTGCTGGACATGGGCATCGGGTGCTGACTTGTCAAAACATGGGCTAAATTCTTGACTAGACTTGTAAAGGCCTCACAGCCAATAGCGTAGTAACTTACTATGATCCTATGAGATGTCTCACAGCTCTGGTGAAGGTTAGAGTGCACAAAAGATTTTCGGGTTGTGTAGGCTATGTTGACCTGGAGGTATGTCATTTCAGAATCTGGGGCAGGTGCAACTCCTTTATCATGCCTCACTGCTGTCTTGTCCTACACTGATGCCATCACACTAGGGGGAAGGATAAATACTAAAATTGTATTAGGAGTTATTCTATAACTCTCCCCCAATAACCCACGTTGCAGTATTAGCAAATTCATCCCTCACCCCCTTCTTAGTATCTTATTTCCCAAGATGCTATCACTGAGTATTCTAATAACAACCTTTGCCTTCTTCAGTGAGCTCTTATCTTTCCACCCTGTATATTAACCAATATATTTCTTTCACTATGACTGTAATTACATCTTCATGTACATACATTCAGTAATTCTCTCACTTCTCAGTGTTATACACATTTTCATAACCAATTTACAACTTTATAATGGCACATTCATACCCAATATACTAATGTTGAATATCTATTTCTTTCCCTTGGTAATAATACTGTATTATACCTTATTAAACTCAGTAGTCACAATCTGTATATTTTCAGTACTGTATAACTCAAGTTGATGAAGAAATTATTCAAGTATATGTACTTTATATATTGCATGGACTTTTGTTTGTTTGTCTTGATTTATTTCGTTTAAAGTGGAGCTTATCTCCCCGGGCCTCTACTGAAAATGGACCTGTATCCAGTTAGACTAGCCTGGACAACAAATGTAAAATAAATAAAATAAATAAGTTCTTCTGTAGCAGTTGGTGGCTTCTCAATTTTTTCCTCTTTCAGGTCTCATAGTCACCAACAGGGGAAGGTTGGGAAACTCAATTGGGGGGGGGGGTATATTTCAGCTGTATTTCTTAAGTGTACTTAGGCGCACACCTAGTGAGTGTAGACGAGATTATGGAGAGCAATGCTGCAGCAGACTGTAAACAATCATAAAAGGTAGCAGACCATAGCTGCCAAAGAAAAAGGAAAAAGAAGAAGGAAAATATGAAGAAGAAGAAGAAGAAGAAGAAGAAGAAGAAGAAGAAGAAGAAGAAAGATTAATAGTATCTAAGTGGTCCTAACCTCTTACATAACACTGGCACCTTCCTTAGTGAGGTGACATTTCACATTCCTTGAACCCTTAGCATCTGCCAGGGTCTATCCTTTGCACTTCAGCCCACTCCTGCCTGTCATGATAAATAGGTCATTAACATTTTATAAGGGCAGTTTAAGGAAAACAAGAGGTTTTATAACATAATAAATTAGATTGTCTACAGAGAAATTATCAATGTCGTTGTCTTGATTATGCCAATATCATCTGGACAGCTGACAATAAAGGGTTGCTATAAATGTTACATAGCATTATGTTATAATTGCAAAGTGTCTTAGTTAAGATTCCTAACAATAATTATTATTTCAAGTTTTTTTTTTCAGGAGACTAAATAGGAAAGACATGATGAAGAAAAGAGATTACCTCTTGCAGAATTAATGGCTGCGGTATAGCTTGAGTAACATCCAACCCACTGACTGGATTTGTTTCTGTTTTATGAAGTTAAATACCCACCCTGGGATTCATGAAGCTTGCGCCAGGTGCAGGTGTAATGTTGGCATTCTAACACCAAATATGGCTGGCGAGCGATCCAGGTACGAGCTGTTTCATTGTGTACTACCTGTGTACACTGCACCCACGCAGCTCCCGGCCCCTGTATGCTAATTACCCCAGTTGCAGCAGTGTAGCATACAAATGAAGGTATTTAATGATCCAGGAAGTGGTGCAGGTGTAGTGTAAGCATGCAGAAATGTAAACTGCAAAAAAACTGTTTACATTTTTGCAAACATAAAATCGGATCCATGACAGCCGGCCAAACACATGTATTATATTGTTAATATATGCCAATGGCTAAATATACAGCCAATGGCATAAAAACATGTACACAATATAAAAAGAATATTTAATTTCATTTTTCACACTATCACGAAGTTTAAGCACAGGGCAGCGACGAGCAAACCAGATCGCAAGAAAAATAGAAACATATAGAATAAAACTGCAATATAACACATATCATGATTTTCCCATAATAGTCAATGGCAGGCATGTACACCACACCATGGTGCAAAGGTTGCTATGGGGCTGTGACAGTGTTTTGCATGGTAGCTAAGAATTAGTAGGCAATGCCATGCAAATGAGAGGAGTAATAGTGAATCACAGATTCCCCACTGGTGTAAGGATGCACTTCACAGAGTAGCATCATAACACCAATGTGTGCCCTTGAGATAGAAATGACATCAAGACAGGGGTGTGTCACCTTTGCTGTAAGTAGATTGGAGCTTTGCTAATCTGGTGTCCCATAGCTAAGCAAAGCTGCAAGAAAGGGGTGTGTTGAACTGGCTATAGCTTTGCTTAGCTGAGAGCACACAAGGTAACCGAGTATGCATGTGAATGCAGATTAAAACTCGCTTAAACTCAGTAAATGGGTTTGACCGGTGCATACCGGAGCTGAAACAAGAAGGATATAGGAAAAGAATAAGGAAATGCTGCAGCAGGGAAATTGGAGTACAAATAACTAATTAACACCTCGGAACCTACAGTGGGCCATTGACAACAGCTAACAAGGCTGCAAGCAGCTACCCGCAGAACAGGAAAGAGGGGGGGGGCTGTACTGCAAAGAAAACAGTAAAGTGTCACAGCAGAACAGAGCAGATTTGCATTATATCAGCTACAAGGCACATTTTGCAACACATGACTGGGTAGGGAAAGTACAAAACAAGAAAGAGGGCAGGTGGAGGCATGCCGATAATGGGAGGGGATCCTGGTATAAAAGTGAATTAAAGGGCAACAGAATAATCAAGGCAGGCAGGTATAACTCCTCACTAAAGGCCCCACACTTGCAGTACTCACTGTAAAACCCATAATTAAGATACCCTGCAGCTGGAATTGCTCATACACACCCAATGACATCCACAGCATACATTGCACAATAGTATAAAGTGTGAAAGCACCTCACACACACTTGTCTATTCCCATACACTCTACATCATTGGTGTATACAGACGGGGAACTTTTAATATGTATATGTCAGGGGCTGCCATAGCTTGATCCATCAGCATGTGTTGGAGACTGAAAGTGGTGTGAAGGATGATGCTCACAACCACCCTAGGCACCAGAGGAGGAGAAGAGTGTTCAGACCCAGGGTAACCTACCAGGGGATACATGATCTGGAGATAGTAGAGCGTTACACGGTGGACAGGAACACCCTACAGCAACTTGTGGAGCTGTGCCAGCCACACCTCAGAGCCAGAACAAACAGAGGGGAACCCATCCCAGTGGATACAAAGGCATGTGTAAGCCTGAGAATACTAGCTACAGGTACCTTTCAAAGGCCAACTGGGGATATCATAAGGATCTCACAGGCATCAGCATCCAGGGTACTTCACCAGTTCCTGGATGCCATGTTACCACATGCCAATGAGCACATATACATCCCCCAAATGCAGAAGGAGTTGGCCAGCAATATGCATCTCTTCCACCATGTGGCAGAATACCCGGAGGTACTGGGTGCAATAGACTGCATGCACATACACATCAAGTCACCACCTGGTGAGCAGGGTAGGTGCTACATAAACCGCAAGAGATACCCCTCCATCAACTGCCAGGTCATGTGCAATGCCCAGGGCATTATCATGGATGTGTGTGCTGGCAGCCCTGAAAGCTATCACGACTCCCTCATCTGGCATGCCTCACAGCTGTATCAGGAATTTGCCAGGGGAACATCCCATATGGCCACCTGGTGGGGGATGCTGGCTATGCACTGTAACCATGGATGATAACTCCCATCAGAAATGCAGACACACCCATGCAAGAACGCCATAATGAGGCACACACACAAACTAGAATCATCATAGATCATGTGTTTGGGATGCTTAAATCATGGTTCAGTTGTTTGGACGTATCTGGTTGAGCCTTGCAGTACTTTCCAGGCACGTGCGCTCACATCTTCATAGTATGTGCCATGCTACACAATATGATCCTGTGGAAACAGCTGCAGCAGGGACAGAATGGTGAGGGCCCTCACAGCCCATCACGATTGCCAAGGGCCCCAGAGGCACAGAGGTACTCAGACCATGGACAACATGAGCCAGCCCAAGTAGGCAGACAGAGGCATGCCCAGTTTGCCCATGCCTTGGCAAGGAGGGAACGTATAGCACACACACTGACAGTGAAGGCACCACCTGCACACACAGTAAAAATGGATGGCACACACACAAGACTACCTGTAAATTGTCATGTATAGGCAGTCTACTGTGTGAATCCAACATAGGTAGCCCTCACCTATTACACACACAACTGCTATTGGCACAAGGTAAGTCAAAACTTGAACAGTAAATTAAGCTATAAGCATGTGCTGATACTGTACGTATAGATTCATAGGTAGGTACTTGGCTAACTGCCTGAGGGCATTCATAAGCCTAGCCAAAATGTGTCAGCGTTTGCCACCCCATTGATTAATTAACTGTCCCTCTCTAGAGCAGAGCCATTGGTGGGATCCCTGTGGTGTATCTACTGTTCCCCATCCACTCTTCAAGGTTTCTCATGAGGAGTGTTAGTGAGGGGCTCTGTATAATGTAATTACGGATGTAGTTTCAAAGCATGGGGAGTTTCTGTGACAGGAACCTGTCCCTCCAGCATGTTCTAGTTATTGTTGTGGCAATATTTAGCTCACTACAGTGTGTGGTTCACTGTGACATGGATTCCCATAGGTGGAGCATAGCCATTAAGCCTGAGTTGGACATGGCTTTGTTGGCCAGCAGAGATCATCTCTGAGTAAACGAGATGCCACTGAGTAAAGCATGAGTTTATTCAGTCTGGCTGCATAGGACATATGTTTGTGGCCAGTAATCCTCTTGGCGAGGTATGTTCGTGGACCTTCCAGCTGTCAGAAGTGTCTTCTGAGGTACATCCCAAATGGGTTATTATACTCTATGATGGGACTGATGAGTGATGAGTAAAGGGGCACTATAACCTCAGTATGTCTAGATGTGAGGCCTTTAGTAATCGGATGGCCTACATAGAAGGATGTCCTAACTACTTTGGAGATATGATTGTCAAAGGAGAGATCACTATCTACCTTAGTCCCCAGATACCCTATTACCTCATCTGTATTAAAGTGGCTGCCACATACGTGTTAATATGTGGGTGTTTAGTTTTCCAAAATGGAATGACCATGCAGTTTGTGGCACTTAGCTGTAGTCCATGACATTGACACCTTGTGTCGGTCTCTGTGAGGCCTCTTGAAGGATGTCTGTGTCAGCTGGACTGTCAATTATGGCTCCCAGCTTGCAGTCATTGCCAAACATGGTCTGCTGTAGTCCACCTGTATTTGCCTTTGAGAAGTATATGCCAAACAGTAAGGGTCCCAGGACTGAGTCCTGTGGGACACCAGTTGTGACTGGTTAAGAGTTGGACCTGGAGGCTGCTAGTCTTACCATGTGGGTTCTGTGTGTAAGTCTGTTGGCAACCCATCCTGTGATGTATGGGTTTATGTACAGGCTGGGTGAGGTTATCAATAATACCTGAGTGGGGAATGGTGTCAAAAGCCTTGGCGAGGTCCAGGTAGTATATGTGAACCACCTCTCCCCTCATCTAAGATCTTGGTGACTGTCTGTAAGATGTCAAACAGGTTCAGTAGGCATGATCTTCACTCAACCAAGCTGACCTGGGTTGCATCAAGTGTTTGGAGGTTACCAATGTCTTTGTCAATGAGTGCCATGAGGATGCGCTCCATAGCTTTGCAGACCAGGCTAGTCAGGCTTATGGGGTGGTAGTTACCATGGTCAGTTGTGTTTTCACCTTGGTGGAGTGGAATAACCCTTGCTATGCACCATTGTATGGGCATGTAGCCTGTGTAGAGGCTGAGGTTGAAAAGCTTAATTAGGTGGGGGGTTAGTTTGTCTTGTAGTGTTTGCAAGATGCAGTTTGGGAAACCATCTGCCTCCATTGATGCTGTGTTTTGCCATCTGAGAGGGCCATTTCCACCTGTGTGTCTCTGACGTCTGGGATATTGTACTTTCCGGGTATTGTTGTGGGCTCTTTAGGGGGTAAAGTTTGCACTGAATGTATCTGCAAGGATGTTGGTGATATCAGTAGGGTCAGTATATTTTGTGCTATATTGCACCGGCACAGTGCAAATCTGTGTGTTACCACTTAGATCCTTGACATAGCCAAAGAAGGCTTTGTGATTATCTTTCAAATCCCTGCCTATTTTCCTGTTGATGTTAGCCTTGGATGATTTCATGAGGGACCTCTGTTTCTTACTAATACTGGTCATGGATGTCTGCCCTTCTTGGGTGTTGCTGTTTTTCTGGACTACTGTCCTATTTCTGTTGTATAGCCTGTTTATTGCAGGAGTCCACCAGACTAGTGTCCTTGTCTAGGAGGAGCGAGTCTTGGTTTATCAGTGATGGCACGATACATACATCCTTGTAGGTGCTTATAGAGTGCATTTGTAAATCTTTCTGGATCTTGAGCAGTGTTTTCCCTTAGAGTGGGGGCTGTGAAACCTCCCACCTCTATCTTTATTAGTGTGAATTTAGCTGTAGGAAAGGTATTCACTGTGGTTTCCTTGAGTTGGGGAGATGGTTGGGTGTGGAAATCATCAGTGAAAAGTCCATGGTCAGATCAAACCAGTGACCGGTTTACCACTGCTGTGGTGCATCTGTCGCCCATGTTGGTGATTACCACTTCTAGTATGTTTCCACCTCTCGTTAGGGAGTTTACCATCTGACACAGGGCATATGAGGTGATAAATTCCAGGAAGCGCTGGGCCTGGAAGTGAGTACTCGAGTAAGTTTCCCAGTTAATGGTAGGGTGGTTGACATTGACCAATACCATTGTGTTTGGTAGGACTGTCATGTTTTCCACTGTCTCCAGGTAGGAGGAGTGGTGGTCCTGGGTCATGGAGGGTGATCTGTAGCAGTCCACAGTTTGCATTGCAGTTGTGGCTGATGTTAGCTGCACATGGATGATCTCAGAGGTATCCTGCTGACGCACTAACCTGGAGGTGTAGGTATCCCTGATGAATTTGGATACACCCCCTTCATGTCTGTATCTGTCCATGTTCTGTGGCCGAAATGTGTGGCATGGGTTGTAATCTGTTAATACTGGTATGCTCTCAGGAGCCTTAAAACATGTCTCAGTTACTGCACAGATGTCAACGTTGTCCATACAGAGGAGTGCTGTGCGTGCGTACATGTTGTGATTACAACCCCTAGCGTTGAGTAGCATAACCCTCAATGATTCCGCTATTGTGCTATTTACAGAGGTGGGAATCACCTTTGAGACTTGCCTAAAAAAGGCACCATGGGGGCCAATAGCTTTGGCCAGTATTCCAAAGCCTATGGCTGACACATACAAGCCGGTATGGTATTGTTGCATGCATGTTACCCATCTGTGCTTGTTTCTCATCTTTCCTGTAGGTAACCAACTGGTAAGCAATAGAAAGCCTTAAAGTTACACAAGTCTTCTAGCTTCCAAGATAGGCATTTGGAGTGATTAATTATCAGTGTTCTGTATGTTCTTGCTGTACTTAACTGTTTTCTGACTACATGGTAATTTTTCAGTGTAAATTGTGATCTGAAAGCTCTGTTTATTCACATATTATGTCTGTGATGGCCTGCACTTTAGAGGTTCACAGATAGGTAGTAGGCTATCTGCCCAAGGCCATTTAGAAGCATAGCTACAGTGTGTTGGCTTTCTCTGCACCACTGATGAAGTAACTGAGCCTCTGTAAAGCATAGCCAAAGAAGTGATTCCAGGCAGAGTTACCAGAAGCTGTTGAGGACTGGGGTGGTGGAGGGTGATAGGGGCACTTAGTGATCTAAAGAGGGCATGTTAACATGAAACATCGACACCATTCAATTTCCCCAACAGGTCTTGCAGCTATAAAACTGGAGGGGCTCCCCCACCCCCTGGCTGTATGGTTCTGGGACACATGATCCCAGGGGTGTATATTCTGTTACCCATTCACACATCAAGGTTTTTCATGAAGTGTGTCAGTGAGGGGAGGGGCTATGCCTAATGTAGTTAGGAATTTAATTTATAGTCTCTCATTTCATTTTGTTATGTTTTTATTTCAGGAGTAAGTGAAGCTCGGTGGGTTTGGGTGCCTCCCCCCTTTGCTCAGCCTAGCTTACACATAGAAATCATCTAAATAGGAAATAGGCAGAAGCAATGTTAATGTCAATAGTATAATGGTTACAGCATTTGCATAGTATATGTGCATTCCTGGATCAAATCCCAATAAAGTCAGAGATGTTTTTCATGCTAAAAAGTATACCTTAACCACAGCTTGCATATCTAGGTAGCATTATTCAGTATAATGAACATTTGAAACACCCATATATACCCATGTGTGCTGGAGGGTGAAGTCAACAGAGAATGTAATGTTATGTAAGCACATAGTGAGATGTTACTTCACTGAAATGTATATATCCTGACTAGTTAGCAGATGTAGCCGTATATGAGCGCACAGGTTATAAGTTTTAAAGTTTGTTTAACTGCTGCTTTAATGTCACAGAAACACTTTTAAACATGCTTACAACTGCTTAAATGAGCCTTATTCTGGAGTAAAACAAATTTTAAAGCATTGCAGGTGTTGAATCCTGGACCACGCACACAATAGTCATGGGACTTACCACTAAGCCATCTGAGCTGTATACATGTTTCATGGTCTTTAGACTACACCTTATACTATAGGCATTCCACAGTACTGACCACAAATAAGACAGTCACTCTGTGTACATTTGTACAGTACACTGTAATGTACTGTAGTTTGTGCATCAACATATACAAGTCTACATATGTATAACTGTTACAGATTAATACTAAATATATATGTGTGTGTGTATATATATATATATATATATATATATATATATATATATATATTTATATTTATATATATATATGTATGTATCTATGCCAGTGATGTCTGCACATAGAAATATACATATATATATATATATATATATATATATATATATATATATATATATATATACATACAGTTACATCTATAGCCATATATATAAACATCTATGAACACACTTTGTGACACAGAAGCAATCCAAAGGAACTGAAGTGTACACAAAACACATGCAGCTCTGCTATTATAACTATTAATACTAACGTAATTCACTATAGAAGGGACGGTTGTTGGTATGTGGAGATTGGGGTGGGGGGAGGAATGATGGGCAATGAAATTAGGCATGAAGGAGAGCCTGGGCTGGATGTTCAATAAGTGAACTGGAGGGGTATACATGGAGTATGGGGACAATATAATAAACATATAGAAACGTCCGAACTCCGTTCAACCCAAAAACACAACTGCAATACACGAGTTCAAGAATCCACTGGTTGGGTGATATAACGAAACAAACTAATATACTTTTTAAAAAACTAGTTTATTATGCTAAAAACAGTTGAGCGCTTTCATCTAATCCAATTAGACTTCATCAGAACCATGCTTACAAAGTTCCACATCCTTAAAAAACAATACTAGTCAATTCAAATAATAAATCAACCAATCCCCTATCTCTGTCTCCTCCATCACATAAAAGTTCTTTGTGTATTATCAAAATACAAGTTAGCCTACTTGATATCACACAGTATAATATTCACTCAAAAACATACTAAAATATTTCCACAAACCTTACATATGGTATAATGCCTAAAAACATAATCTAATAAATAATAACATGTTATATAATTTTAACCTACCAACTCTGCTTGAACTAATACTTAATTTATACTAAAACTTACACTTTAGCTTGCAAAATAGGTTTTATAGAAATATGTTCGTTAATGCCAGGAGTCGATGTAACATTTAACAAAATCTGCCACCTGACTTCTTTCTCTCCCAAAATATATTTCATACAACCACCTCTTAGAGATGGATTAACTAGCTCTAAAATAGCAAACTTAAAAGTTCTACAATCAATGTTGTCCCTTACATGCCTATACAAGGCATTGTTGTCATCCTTCTTCTTAATAGCATATAAATGCTCATATATACGGTTCCTCAAATGTCTCCCTGTTTGTCCCACATAAAAGCTGGGACAAGATGTACATAGGGCAAAATAAATGACATTTTTAGTATTACAATTCCCTTGACAAAAATATACTACATTTTTTCCAATATTTTCTACCTGTTCATTCGTATCCTCCAAAATTGCCCCACATTGATTACAATGTCCACACTTCCTTGTACCAATCTGACGTACTTTAAAACTAAAGCTGTTCCTTTCAAATGTTTTCTTCAGGTTGGTACCAACACTATTAACAAATCTAGGTTACTTCCCAACAATAGAGAATAATGTCTCATCACATCTTAAAATATTCCAGTTGTTTTTAATAATATTTTTAATATCTTCTGTGTGACTACCATAAGGTAAAACACATGCCATGTTAAATTCACCTTCCTCACTTTGTACATTAGTAATGTTATTATTACTACAAGGTATACTTAATAATGGTTTATATTTATTACCCCAATGTTTGCTGACATAATCTATAGCATCATTTATAACATAATCCGGATAGCCCCTTTTCCTAAACATGGAGCCTATAGTGTTCAATTCCTGTAACATATCTCCGTGTTCAGAAGTCATCCGTGCTGCACAGATACATTGACCCTTCACAATATTGTTTTTCAATCTAACTGGGTGACAGCTGTTATATTCCAAATATGCATTACTAAATGTCACCTTTCTGAAAATATTGGATTTAAACCCAGTAGATGTCAAGGTAATGTAAGTATCTAAATATGTAATACCTTCTGAACTGCATTGGTGTGTAAAACTTAAATAAGAGGTGGAAGTATTAAGATACTGAATGAACTGAGGAATATCGTGGATATCCCCGTCCCATATTATAAATACATCATCCAAAAAACGGACATATCTTATGATCTGCTGCATAAATTTACTGTTAAAAATAACTTCATGTTCCCAGTCTAATAGAACCATGTTGGCATATATAGGGGCACAAGCAGTCCCCATAGCTACACCCTTGTTCTGTCTATAGTACTCACCTTCATAAAAAATATAATTATAATCCAAAACCAGACTCATAAATTCTTCTATTAATTTTATTCTTTCCCATGGGAAGCCCATAAATTTTCTTATACTATTAACAAATCTTTCCATGCCATCTTCCCTGGGAATACAAGTAAAAAGATCTTTGACATCTATAGTAATAAATACTAAATTGGGTTTCCAAATAGAAGGGGATAATCTACCCAAGAAGTCCCATGAGTCTTTTACTAAATGTTCAACCTTAGAATAAATAAATTTAAGCCAGGTATCAATAACTCTTCCAAAAGGAAAAGTTTTTGACCTACTGCCTGAGATGATGGGTCTGAATGGTGGATGCTCTATATTCTTATGTATTTTGGGTATGCCTACAATGGTGGCTATAATGTGATATTCCACCTTTATAAATTGGTATAGTTCATGGTCTATCCTATTTTCTATCATAAATTCTTCAAGCTGGGCATCTATTCTTGTATAGGCTATATTTACTTCGTTGATAGAGGATACTTCATATTGTTCAGTGTCTTGTAATATTGATTGAATTTCATTCTTATAATCAGTGGTCTCATATAAGACAATCCCACCCCCTTTATCGGGTTGCATTATTCTAATATTGGGGTCATCACACAATTCACACATCAGCTTATATTCATCCTTACTCATGCTGTACATAAAAGAATGTTGTCTGTTGTTCCTATATCTATATAACTGGTCTAAAACCACCTTTTCAAAACTATCCAAAGTGGGATGTAAATGGGGGGTAAAGACACTTTTCTTATACAAAGGAGTAGATACAGTCTTTTTCCCAGCACCATGAAAATATATTGACAAATTCAATTTTCTCAAGTATAACTTGAATTGTATAATATTGTCAACAATATTAAATCTAGTACAGGGAATGAACTTCATCCCCTTCCTAAATAACGCAAAGTGCGTATCAGTTATACTATGTGAATATAATTATAAATAAAAAAATAATTTTGCCCATATTGAATTTCATTATACTTGACAATGGGATACTTATGGCTTTCTACCAATTGGCTCTGTAATCCTGTAAGGCTGACGCTGGTGTTTCCACCGGCCATTCATATTCCTCCCTTGAGGTTCTTCCCATTGATATTCCTGTGCTAAAAAAGGCCCATTGATGTTCTGCTGATTATTCCTATTATAATTAACTACACCTGACAATATAAAAAAGAAACAATAAGAACCATTCTCATCCATAATACACCCTGTCAGGTCACACTGCAACACTTAATTCCACAAACATATGAACATTAACATGTGTTATACATATGTACACCAACTGACTGTCACATTTGTTTTCAATAGTGAGGAATGCCTGTAGTAAAATGTATATTCTAAACACCATAACATTTGTACATATTTCAGATGCCTTAGTGGTAAAATCAGTGACTGTGGTGTTCATGGTCCGGGGTTCATGACCTGCAAGGGCTGTTAATATATTTTGAGGGCCAGAATAAGGGCTGTTGGATGCAGGTTGATTAAAGCACTTTTAAACAGTTGTGAGCAGTATTGCGTGGGTTTGCACGATGGAAAAGTGGCGCTTAAACACGGTTAAACAGATAAGCGCTTCACAGGTTTAACCTTTGCTTAATGTCACGCAGACCATGGGCAAACCCGCTTACAACAGCTTAAATGTGCGTTAGTCACACTTTCCCTACCTGTGCCTGTTCTGAGTGGTAAAATAATAACTACTTCCAGGATTAGAACCCGCAACCATGTACACCATCCTCAGAGAACCCTACCACTAAGCTACCTGAGATGTACCTAAGCCAGTTGTATATTCAGACAGGTTAAAACACAAAAAGGAGGATTGTGTGGAAATAGGACAAACCGCCATGTACCCAATGAAAGGTGTATGCTACATATCTATATATATATATATATATATATATATATATATAGAGTGAGAGAGAGAGAGAAAGATACATAGATATATGTCGATATATAGAGATATACATAAATATGTAGATATATAGATAGGTTAAAAACATGTACACATCTATGAATGTACATATAAACTTATGCAATAATATATATTATATATATATCTCTCTCTCTCTCTATCTCTGTGTGTATATATATATATATATATATATATATATATATATATATATATATATATATACATACATATATGTATGTATACAGCATCTGAAGTGTTCAAATCTGAGTATAACATGGACCATAGCAATCACACATTCTGCCACCCCCCAAACAATATGAACATAACATATGAAGAGTATATGGCAATACATTATTACAAATATGTTCTATGGACATGAACCAAATAGGGTTAGTCACCAAAACAACTACAATGACTGCAAATATCCATGACAGAAATACACAGACATCTTTCATGTAGCAAAACATTATTACATTCCGATGTATTGCCAAAAGGATTCAAGGACTAACAATACCTGCATGCTATACAGGAAGCATTTAACAGTGCCTTAATGAATCAACCTGCAATTACCATAGTATTAGTACTCTAAGGGATAGGTGTTCCCATAGGCAAAGAACCCCCACACACATATAGAATATGTATAAAAGCAGTTCCTACACACCTGCATCTGCTATATACACCCACCAACATCTCCCCCACACCCAAACAAATTACAACAATACATACTGTCATACTATAACCAATTATTCACCCACTGTACGACATCTGCTGAAACCTTAACATACCTGGACAGAGACACACTAACATGGCCCTAAGTGAAATAGTTGCTGTTATATAATGGAACAGCTGCTGATGTTACAGGGTTTGTTTGAACTAATCCTGTTTCAGAGGGTTGAAAAGTAATTACACCAGGAAGTGTTATCAATTACTGATTATCAGCACAGTATGATACACATTTACACCAAACTAAAGATGTCTGGTGAGCACACTGCAAACCCCCTAACATTATATGCATAGCCATACAGCAGTGAGCTGGTCAAACATCCTGGCCAGACTGAAACATATGCAGAAGTACTATGTACAGACAAACACTGCACAAGTAGCAATGTTCAGAAATATAACAGTAGTACTCACATGTAGACAAAATCTTCTAGCATTACACACTATATATTTCTGCTTGTCTCCATACAGCTGTTGCAATAGATTTCAAACAACACTTCCAGGCTGTGTTCCTCACAGGTAAGACAAAGGGACAATGCCCAAGTGGAGTACTCAATTATACTCCATCGTTGCCATGGTATTGGCTAAGGGAGTAGCTGCACAGCTGATGTGCATGTAATTAACTACTGTGGAACACGAATTGGTGATCAGGATAGCACATGTTGCTGATCTCTAACTATAAAAGTATGCCTTGTCACACATTCAAACCATCTGTATCTACCTGCAGAATAGTACAAAATACCCAACAGAAGATCAAAACACAAACCGAAAACGATTAATATACCGGTCAATAACACCTCCAATTACTAAGAAGGCATGTATAACATTTAGTATGTCTGTGTATGTAGTACCTGTTCTGTAATAATTACAGTGTAATCAGTGCATATAGTGGAAATAGCTATCTTGTAGCTATGTATTGTTGAGCAGTAGTAATGTTTGTAGTATTCTATGTGTGTACTGCTGTAGGCCACAAGGCAAACTCCTCATACACCACAAGGGATGATATATATGGGCTTGGAATTCACCAATTCTTTTACAGCCACTGTCAGTGTCAGGGTTGGTCCAACAAGTATGTGCTATAACAGGGGATAGTATATGTTGATATATTGTAACAGAAGACATATGTATGGGTGTATTAGTGAGATGAGCATGTCAAAGGTGGGCTTACTGTGCAAATATGATTTGCATTCTGGGATATTGTGCCAATAACTGTGTAATGTACAGTATTTTAGGCAGATCTGTATTCCATTCTACATAGCACTTCTGTTATGCAAACATTAGTTATGTATGTTGGCGATTACAATACTCAATAACAGGATACATATGGCTTGTATTCATCTGACAGTTTAGCAGCATGATAGCAAAGAAAGTTGGAATTGCTAGGTAACTATCCATGCACATAAGACATGTAATATCCACCTCTCTAGTATCGTTTGCAAGCAATAACAGCTGTGCATGTGTACATGTTATGCAAATGTGTAGTGACCCTTGTTACAGGGCTGGTCCAAATGGCTATGTGCACACCTGCATACAGTGGATATAGAGAGTAGAGACACACTGGTTGAACTTTCAGGTTTGTATAGCCTAACTTCTCATTGCCAACCTAACAGCCACTTGCAAATACTGTATGTAAGGTAGTGCACAGTACTGGTAATGAAACAAGTTGCATATCATCTTTAACTCCAGTGTAACATCTGCAGTAGGAGTGTAAGATGTAGGAGACTGCTGCCTATGTGTAATAGCTGCTTCATAGGTGATGGCTTACACTATCTGATTATATCCTGATCATGTTGATAGTAGCAGCAGAGTCTATTGATACTTGACTCTGTTTTGGGAGTGGGTCTCCATGCCCAACAGAGCTCATGGTTCTGATGGATATGTGAGTATATACCCAGAAAAGGATACAGACCAGTTGACACTTGCATCATCTGTAATCAACTATCAGGATGTGATGTGCTCCTCAGAGGCGGATTGCTGCTAAAGGTAGCCACTATGTTTCTGTAATAGCCAGTGTTGTCATGTCCATAACACAAATATTTACTTGTGAGCATCACTGTCTAAAACATCTTCATAAGCAATACTTAAACTAAATACAGTACTTGTAGTACTGAATGCTCATACAGGCATGTCCACTAGTCAGCTACTGGTGTTTATTAATGTCATCTTTGTGTATGTGGCCATCCTGGGGGAATGTAATCTCTATGCCATGTACAATGGCAAGTCCACCTAACACCACACGCCACACATTGCCTGGCATGCAACTACAGGTGTAAGCTGGAAGGCTGTCCAGTCTACAGCCATGACTGGACTGGACAGTCATGAGGTGTAGGTTAACACATGCATCTCATCACCACAACCAACACATACCCTTACCAGAACACAGTAAGGACACCCACACATACCACCAGAAATCACACACATTCACAGAGGCTTCTAAGTATCTGGCCAAGCAAGAGACCTCCCAAGCTGGAATAGAAAGACAACAAATTACAAACCTTGTATGACATAGTTTGCATAATTGTGCCACACCTTAGAACACGTGGCCAGAAACATGCCCAACAGTACTCACTTGTGAATGCAAACTCTAGCACTATGTTACACACCGAGCTATACGAGGGCTAACATACTGTCAGCTGCCTGTCTGCCATGATTAGCCACATACCCACACATTCAGACCACATTTTAAACTATACACATATCTCTGGCTTATTCCATGTTGTTGTGCAGGACCTGTGATGCAGTAGCCTGGACAGCATGGAAACACACATGTAGGAACTGTCAGGTCTTGTAGCCCATGCAGGTATGTCCCATGGCCTGGGTAGCATTCTGCCAGTGGCCAGAATGATACTGCAGTACAGGGACAAAAGGATTGTATTCCACAATTGTCTAATGTACTGGTGTAATTCAAAGGGTATCCAGTATCTCTCTGCCTGGGATAACATGGTTGACAGACCATGATGCTTTGTCAGACAGGACCTGCACCTGTCACCCCTGGGAATCTGGATACTGGCTAGGGCTCATGCTTCCCCTATAGTGCCTTCATCATGCAAAGTTCCAGTGAAAGTCCACTGCTGTAACAGGGACAGCCAAGCAATAAACTGCAGGTCTCACTACTCAGTGATACATTTCAGAAACTCAATTTGGACTCACTTACGTCAGTCCTTAACATGGAGGACATATCTGTGTAGTGACTGAGATATGGCTCTCTGCATGACCATGTTATAACACATACCTCACTTCTTGGCCATTATCCTTTATTGGAACACACAGGCCACAGGTGTGTCCATATTCCTGAAGGATATGTACACCCCCACACTAGTTGCTGGCAGAACCAACACTACAGAAGGTGTCTGACTAATGCACGCACATCAAACCAGTGCCAGCTACAGTAATACAGGGTTAAGTCCTGGTACACCCCTCATTGTTATCTATACCACACAGACTAACAAAGAAGGCATCTGCCTATTGAAGTTTGCAAATGACTATGAACTAGGAGCATTAGTTGACTCAATGAGTGCTGCGGGCAACATACAGAAGGGCCTTTGTGGATCAGATGTGTGGTATGTGACTTATGGCCACAATCTGACAGCTAAGTATTGCATTCTAATCCCCTATGTTAAAAACCCTGTACCCATGAACTACCACCTAGGCAGCGGTCAACATAATCGAAACTGTGTGTGTATGAGATGCAGCTGGACAGTAGTCTTTCCTTTCATAGTTACTTCACCACACCAGTCAGGTAGTCATAAGTGGCACCCTTAATCATGACAGGGTGCCATCCATGAATATAGAGATCATTGTTCAGCCATACTCAACACTCAAGTGACCCATAATAGATCACATATTTTCTTTAAGGGTTATTGGCCATGTTCAGATGGCCTACACAGGCCTTCCCAATCCCTAGCTCCACTATGTAGCATGATGCCTACCCTGAATAAAGCCATGTCCAACACAAAGATGATGGACATGCTACACTTACACATCCTGATTCCAAGTAAACACATACTTCATGGACATCCACCTTTCTAGTACAAGGATCACAACATGCCTGACAGATCCTTGTCCCATACACTTTGCATACTCCTGCCATACTATGCATCCCTGTCAAGCAAAGCTGCACATTGCCCCTCTTTGAGACATGGTGTGATGACCACATGGCAAATATATCAGTAACCCTGTAGATCAGTTCTCTGGCACTACTTGAACTGGCCACTGTAACTTAAGTGTCTGATGGCTACAGCTAGGTGACATTTCAGCCTAGCCTCATAAATGGCCCAGGGCATATAGCCTACTAATTCACTATGACCATACATGCTATAGTTGATATCCAACCCTGAAAATACCATCAAGCTAGCTATTTTCCCATGTGTTTCACATGTGCAACACAGGTAATACATGGCAGGATGCTAAACTGCTGTACAGTGCCATGTAGATGTACATGGAAAAACACATGCATGTAAAATGTTCTGTGAGCAAGTCTGCAGGGTCACAGGTCATGTCCCTTAAGGCTGTGTATGACTATATATGTGACATATACACAGCATTAAGGTCTATTGCATTACTGTGAACAAATCCAGGCATGTGTTGATAGGTAAAGACACCAGTACAGGCAAACAGACATGCCCACATCAAGACAACATCCACATGGAGTATGAGCAATGTCATCACTTGACACACACATATATGGTGATAACATCAAATCACCAGTACGTGTCAAATGTGTGTGAGTTAAATATGTCAGTGGTGTTAGTGTCATGTAGATTTGCAAAAACATATTTGTAATCTTAATAAATGTGATACACATGTATGTTCAGCTGTACTTCTCTGTGATTTACTGTGACCTGTCTCCATCATTATGTCTTCCAGGTATGCCACGTGATAGGCTGACACCATACACCCGCTTGGAGGATGAAGTCCTCATTCCATACCTCCTCAACAACCATGTAACACTCTTCAGCCATGTGCCACAGGATGCACAGCAGTGGGATGCCCAGTGGGAGGAACTGCAAAGGAGGGTAAATGATGTTGGCGGCCACAATCGCACCTATCAGCAGATGTGCCGACACTGCACCAACATCATTAGATGGGTAAAACAATGTGCAAATGCAATTGCCAGGGAAAAAGGTGCAACAGGTGGGGGGGGGGCACTCACCAAGCCCCCACTCACACTTACCGAGGATCTTCTGGCCAACCTGGGGACACCTGCAAAACTCCATCCACAAGCTTTAGCTGGTATTGTGGAGGTTGGTGTCTCACAACCACTGAGCCTGGAGTTGCCTGGTAAGACACTACTGCACATATAACACAACTATATTTCATATAGTTACATGTGTTACTGTACAATGTGTACTGTAACATCATATGCAAGGCATGTATGCACACATGCCACATACCATAGTTTATTACTCTATGTATGCACAGATGTGCATACTTCATAGTATAGTCTATTGTACTGGCTTATGTGCTAACATGCACATTGCACCCTGTAGCTATCACACAGGAGTGGATAATGATCTTACTGCTGTGACACTCCTATTTAGGTTCCTCTGGCTTTTCGCAGTGACAGCAGCCTGTTGCAGGTGATATTGTTATTATTTATCAGGCTTGATAATGCACAGATCATATTAATTGCATGCTATAAGCCATGTGGCTATTTAACACACGTGCACATAATGTATGGTGGCCCTGTTAATATATACAGGTCAGACCTGTAATGCATCACAGTGGTTTCCCATGTGGAATAATTGAAGACTATATAAAACACCTACACTAAACCTTACAAACTGTCATTGCCAGATGTGTGGACAGCTGTGAATGCAATAGTGGAGGTGTGGCTCACTGTAGGGACATGTACTACAGATCAGCATTACAAATGTGGGGAATACAAACAGTACTATACAGAGAGCATATGTGTGCAGACACTCTAAATGTTTTGGAGCTGGAGTATAACCAGCCCATAGGATTCACCTTTGTGGATTATACCCTTGCTATTAATTTCACACAATGTCATGTGCTATCTGACATGTCCATGACATTTAGTGGGCTGACTGCAACACTGCTTAACTATCCTGAAAAACATGATAACTCACATCCAAACATACCACCATTTGTCTGCATAACCCTGTCCTCAGTGGAGCATATGACATCTATGGGTGTATGCCATACGGGACAACACTGACATGTGAAATAGATGCCCATCACAATCATTGGACAAAACATATTTACACATGGCCATGGAGGATGGCCAGAGACATGAAGCAACACACACAGTAGAAGTGATGTACATGTGTGTACACCCTGTTGTACATTGGCCCGATACAATACAACTATGACCTTTGTGTAATGGTGATATTGCAGATGTGAAACACCAAACATCATACAGGCCTGTGCACAGCTTGTGTATGCATGACATCAAACCACCACATAACATGTCTTGAACATCATGAGTGTGTCACGACATGAAAGCATTCACATATACAGTATCCAAATACATATATGTGTTGCACAACATTCACATACAGCCACATCAGGCCACAGATACAGTACATTCACCTTGCTGGTGTCAAACATCACTGTCATGCTTACTGCTCATGTGTGTGAGGTACACAGATGGCATGTCAGGCATGGAGTACAGCTAAGTTAGCCATGTCTGGGCATAGTTGCCAGGCATCAGCAATATGGTTGCAGATGTGCAGGGGTGTCATCTGTATACCCTTCAGTGACCTGTGTCACACATTCCACAGTAGGGTTTAGTGTGTATACACTTCAGTGACGTGGGTCACATTCCACATTAGATATGTATTGTATCTGAACACAGTCATGGCTATGAACTGTGTCTGTAACTCACACTGTATAGCAATAGTGAAGCCACATGATGCCCTGCAATGGCTATGCACATCAGCTCAATGTGCAGTATGTCACTGTATATCTGTAGGGCGGACTGACAACATTGTGTCAGCTGAAGGTCCATGTTAGTATAACACATCCCTGCATTGAGACACCATTACCTCATTGTATATTTGAAAGGACACCATTGTGTTAAACATGTATACATCTCATTCAACACGTCAGCAGAAGACATGTGATACTACATGTGATTGGCAAGGACATATGTCACACATCAGACTGGTGTACTGTTAGCCAGTGCTGGTCTGAGCACCATTGCAAAGTAGGTACAGCCATGTCAAACATGTGTGTACAGCCACATGCACATTGTCTGTAAACTCAGCTCAGGGGTAAGCAGAATAATGTTGAACACACATGCACTGCTTTGGGGGAGATATGCAAGCTAGGGCTAAGGCAAACATAGTATTCACTCAACATACCCTTCTGCTCATGTCCTCCTCACACTTAGGGGCAGTGGCCAATACAAAGCATCTGTGGCAGATGTACAAAGGTCAGCGATAGTCTGTTAACATGTGGGGTATGTTGCACAAAACATGGCAGTGTGGTGTAACGGTGCATAGTGCATGCATTGTGTTGCAGGTTTGGGGCATAACCTACTAACACAAAAGGTGCAACACAGGGATATATGCTAACTACTACTATAATTGTGTAAGGTGCATGCCTTGTCCTATAACACATGCATGCTGGTGTGTGCTACTCAGGGATATATGATAACTACCACTATAAATGTCTAAGCTGAATGCCTTCTGGCATATCACATGCATGTTGCATGCCGTTGGGTGTCATAGCATGTGTATGTGACTGTCTGTGTCTGTGTCTGTGTATGTCTTTGTGTGTATGTGTCTACATCTGTGTGTCTGTGTCCTGTGCTGTATAACTTGTAATGTACAGTTCTTGTCTGCCCCTCACAGGTGTTGATGTAGTTGCATTGCCCTCCTGTGGTCCACCTGATGTTAGTGTCCCCACAGACTCTAGCAGTGATGATGAAAGCATGATTGAGGCACAGGCAGGGTTGTCAGGGGCTGAAACTGTGCCATTGGTTGCCATTCCACCTGCATCTCCCTCATCCCCTCACACAGATCTCATGCCTACACATAACCTATCACCTGTGGCCATAGAAGAAGGACAGTTGGTGGGTGGTAGCATGGAACAGGAAAGTGTGGAGACTAAGAAAGGTGTGCCTGCACACCATGATCCCAGCCAACTGACTGGTGATGTCCCGCACAGGCATGTGTCCAGTGCTGCTCATAGGAGGACCTCTGGCCAACATGCCCCTGCAAGACATAGCACATCAACTGGTGTCATCAGACGCATGTTTCAGGCTGTAATGGAGGCACATGCACATGCTGAATGGCACAACCAAGAAGGTCTGAGGCTTCAGAGGGCTGCTGTCCGTTCTTTAACTGATAACATCCAGGCAATTGCAAATGCTCACCATCATCTTGTAGATGTTTTGGATAGACAATTGGGTGACATGATGGGAGTCCTTGACCGTGGCATGTCAATCCTCAAGCGTGGAATGTCTGTGCTGGAACATCTGGTGGGAGTGAGGCATCAGACACATGGAAGTAGGCCAGCTACATCACCTGTTGAAGGTCTATGTGAACATGCTACTTCAATTGCCCACTCTTATAGTGGCGGTAGCAGCAGCAGTGGAGCAGGTGCTGTGCTGTTCACACTCGGACACAGCAGGCCACATGCACGTGGTCCTGGACAGTCCCAACAGGGACACAGTTCCAGTAGACATGTGTTATCAGACAGTACCCAATCTGGACCTCTGCCTGGTAGTGTCCCATGCAACCCCTGGCAGGCACAGGTCACGTGGCCGAGCCCGGACACCGTGAACTGTGAGACCTGCCCTGTACAGTCTGCAGCTGTCAATAATACCCCTGTTTAGGCCAGCCACATGCCAGACCTGTGTGCATACATACACACACACACACACACACCAGAAACAAATGTAGGGCACCTCAACACACACACGCATAACATCCACACACACCCAATGAGATCAAAGGCCCTAACCCACACACATGATATCATCCAATGGTGCAGACTAGGCCTCTAGCAATCATTATCACCCTGTGTATATGATGATGCCTGTGCCACATCCCTGTCATCCACACCATCGGTACAGGGACATGCTCATATGGTCTAATGCACAGGGTGAACATACTAGGAAGACAATTGTAGATTACAATTGTTGAGTGGTGTTGACAGGCAGCAGACATACCATGTACTACAGTTTTAGAATGCATTTTGTACTTTCGACAGTATGTATCATGTGTAACAACAGTAACTGTATGTTGATCTTGATGTTCTGCTTTCCTCTTTCAGGTGTAATTGCATGTGCTGGGGGATGTCAGTGTTTGTGGTTAGTGTCCCATATGTAAATGTAGACTATGCACAGGTCTGTATGACAATATCTGCATGCACATTGTAGCTTCCACATCACAGTTATAATCTTCCAAGTTTCAAACATGTTTACATATCTAATGATCCAAGAGCATGATAGCTGTGTAGTAAGCTACTGTGTCGAGTGCTGTCAAATCCATAGTGGGTGACATCACAGGCATATTTACGTGGAGTGGGGAGGAGGTAAAAGAGTGGTGTAGCAGATGACAAGGATAAAGGCCAGTGGAAAAGGTGGCCTCTCATTGGGAAGCAGTAATACCTGCTCCCATGACAGGATATATACACATACTGAGGGATTCACAGACACAGTAACAAACCCACACACTCAGGGATTCACAGACACAGTAACACAAACTCTGACGCACACACACAGTTGCCAATGTTGGGATAAGAACCCCTGCCTATGTGCAAATCATCATTATAGTACTACGCAATTACAAGACGCGCCACAGCGATTACACATGTACATGTAGTTTGAATGGCCTATGATCGAGGACAGCAAAAGGGATACTAGATTGCAGTGAGTGTATGTGAGGAGGGGGGTTTCATTAGTAGGCTATGTAACAGTAAGCCTCACCCCAGGGTGTACATGATTACAGGCAGTTTGAATGTCCTTCTAAGATTGATGACATCAACAGGGATACTAGATTGCATTGAGTGGATGGTGGGAGGGGGTCTTATCATTTCACTATGGTAAAATACAGCCTCACTCCAGGGACCGGACAGCCATACATACACACACACACACACACACACACACACACACACACACACACACACACACACACACACACACACACACACACACACACACTGCACATTTACAAAGATATACACCTATGTCACACACATACAGACACTTGACATGTGTGTGATTCAAACACCTGCCTATGTCTTGCTTTCTACACTTCACTCTGTACAGATGTCTACAACAGTGTACAGGAGAGTGAAAAACATGTGGAATGTATTCCCTACCATATGTGACATATATGGACACACACACCCACACGTACCTTTACTGTGAATCAAACACCTGCCTATCTCATGATGGGTATTACAGAGCGACATCACTATTGCACATGCTACAAAGCATATTGACTCTTTCTTTTGCCAACTGTGCCAATATATGCACAATATATGCACAGGGGAGATGTTACTGTTCCAGGTGTCAAGAGGTTTGCTTTCAGTGTCACCCCTACTGCATTCTACATTGTGTGTCCTCCCCTTCATTTAACAAAACCATAGCTTAGCAGTTACACAGGTTATTGTAGGAATGGTTGTAACACACCTGTGAGCTGTCCACAGTAATCATTCATCTGCAAAGTAGCCCCACCACTTAGTAGTTATGTCCAAACATCTGTCCATACCTAAAGTACAGCTTAATGTACGTTGAGCATATCACCATATACAGTTGGCAATGTTGAGGCTGCATTGCAACTGCATGATGTACTAAGACAGCAGTCACCTTCAAACATCAGACACTGCACATGTATGGAATCTAAACACACATCAATACATGTACACATAGCAGTCTCTATAAGTGGACTAACAGGTCAAGAGGATACATTCCACACCTTCCCCACACCATGTGTGAAACCTAGCTGAGCATTACACAATAATGGATGTTGTATTCATGTACTGGTAGGACACACAACCACCTTCACTGAGTAGCCAAGTGTACATTTATGCCAACAGCACATCAGCAAGACACACACAGTAATATTCCATGTCATGATCCCACAAACTGTTAGTTGACAGTTCCACTGTGAAGCCAGGGCAACAGTGAGCACATCATATTTGCTACACACACATCATATTTGCCTCACACACCTCATGATTATTTGAAGAGTGCCAGCAATGTGCTCTGTTTGAGCTAGGCATTATACTTATTCAAGCATGTGCGAGGTCTGTGGCTTGTAAACAAATCACCCAAGCATGTTCTGCCTATTGTGGTAAAAAGGATAATGTCCAGACAGCACACAGCATGCATGGCTTGCAATTGTTGACATGGGGTATATGTAGGAGCTGTGGGCACAAATGGCTGTACATGTCATGGACATATCACCTGTAACTACTCAGGAACAGAGAGCATATCTGTATTCCCCTGCATCTGTCAATACAGGCTATGTGTGTAGGTCCTATGATACTGTTATTTGGGTATGTTCATAGGCATTGCATTAGGTGGACATGTCTAATGACATACATGCCACATGAGTTGTTGTATGATATTATAGGTGTCATGGGTGACCAGTAGAGAGGGAATATTACCTCTGTCAACATTGATATCAAACCATATGTACTGTTAGCATTCAGCAGCCATGGACCTATCTTCCATGTGCATGTGTGTAATGAATGTAGCCACCTGTATGTTCAAAGGACAACAGCAGCAATGGTATTCTCATTTATGTTGTATGAGTGTGGGATGTATATATTCAGGGCAAGTACATCTAGGTCATATCCAACCATGAGGATGTTGTTTACTGGTGTACAGCAACAATCAACTGTGTTAATGCTGACAACATCCAAGGGACCATGGTATGTGTACAACTGAGCTAGTTACAAACAGTGGTATTATTGCATTGCATAACACATTATGCAACTGTGTCAGTACATGGGTACTTTACAATATGAGGATACTACATAGAATGCAGCTTTTGCCACTGTCACCTGTACCTGACACATCTGTGATGAATTATATCAGAGTAGTGGTCTTTACTTGTGAGTAGCCTTTATGAATATGTGGACAGCACCACCTGGAGTGGTCCATACTGGTGTCATGGCCCTCATGTCTGGATCTGAGTTATATGGTGGTAGTGCTATTGTGCACTACAGAGCCTTGAGCCAGGTGTTCCTCACTGCACAGATGTCAGTATCCCCCATTGTAGGGTCTACATTGAGCAAATGGATTACGAAAGCCACACATCTAGCACTGGTTAGCATAAGCATCCAATGCAATTGTCTTGTAGGTGTCAGGGTGTTACCTCTGTGTTTAGGACTTGTGTCTTGGAATGTCATGGGTAAATGTGACCTAGGTATCATCCACACTTCCTTGAATCATGGATGCATGTGTTCTGTGACAAAGGCATGTCTTCTTTCAGTCATGACATCCTGGAATGACAAGCACTGGACAACATCATGATTACAGCAGGGCAATGGCTCATTGTTTTGGTCAAGCAGTTGCCACTCGTACCATGACATCATTGCAAGTGGCAGTATTGTGCTTGGGATCAACATCTAAGGTAACAGACAGCAGCAGATGTTGTGTAGATGACCAATGCCAGATATGCTTAGTGGAGCGGTCCTGCTAATAATGTCAACTACTAACACAGACGGGACAGGTCATCTTGACACTTGCACCTCAGTACCATTAGACAATGGGGCTCACATATTATGCTTGTACATGCCACTGTTCCAAGTATAATGCCACTGTCCACAACCTGATATCAATATATGCCTGCCAGGGCAGCAATGTGTGTGACACATGCTGTAGTTAGCATCCACCTGTGTATCCCAGTTAACCTATTGTCTGCCACTTCCACACATTCTTGATTACGTATACTTTACATATATATGGCAGTACTTCATGTACATGCATGCATGTGTAACACACAGCACAGATGTTGATATATAATTTACGGGCCACATACAGGTATCTGGTAGTAAACCTGTATGATGTGCATATATACTGACAGTTAAGATGTACATAGCTGTAAACCTGTGTGTTTACAATAGGAGTCCATTACAACATGTTCTGTACATCTAAGTGTATGAGCATGCACACTGTGGCCTTTTGTGGTTAGAATCAGAATGCATCCCAAACAGCCCTGTGCTACTAAGTGTATGAGTGTACTCACTACCACCTTGTGTAATTTGAGTCAGTGCATCCAAATAAGCCCTTTGTTTTTAAGTGTATGAGAATGCCCAGTACAACCTTGTGTAGTTGTAGTCATAGTGCATCCCAAATGGCCCTGTGCTACTAAGTGTATGAGCATGCCCACTGTGACCTTGTGTAATTAGAGTCAATGCATCCAAACAAGTGCTGTGATTCTATGTTTATGAGCATGACCACTGTAACCTGTATAGTGATAGTAGTTGTCCATTCCACAGATGGACATACTCCAGTTCAGGGCTTGTTGTGCTACAACTATACCTCTCAGGCCTACCTATGTCTTACCTGCAGATGATGTGTCTTGTTTGTGCATACAGGTTGTAATGGACTCCTACTTTAAACACACAGATTTACAGCTATGTACATCTTAACTGTTAGTATCCCTGTTGATGTCCTCAATCTTAAAAGGGCATTCTGATTGCCTTGAAATGTGTAATCTCTGTGTTGCGTCTCATAACCGTGTAATACTGTAATAGTGATCTGTAGATAGGCAGGAGTTCTGATCCCACCACTGGCAACTGTGTGTGTGTCAGCAAATGGCTGAGTGTGGTTGTGTGGGTGTATTTGTGTCTGCATCCTGTCATGACAGCAGGTTTTACCACTTTCCAAAGAGAAACCACCTTTTGCACTGGCCTTTATCCTTGTCATCTGCTAAACTACCCTTCCCTCCCTACCCACTGCAAGTAAACAGTCCTGTGATGTCACCCAGCTCAGAAGCAGAATCAGAGTAAGTGTAATTGTATGGGTTCTGTGGCACATACCCCATCTGCATACCACTCTACTAGTTACCTTTACATAGGCAATACTTGTAAGCAGGCCAGTGTGTGTGTTTGTGTGTGTGTGACTACCCTGTAGCCAGGCATACACATGAGTTATGTCTTTTAACATGCTGCACACCATGGTAATCATCTGTGGTGAATGGAGTCTACAAATTATTACATAGTTAGGAATAGAAATGAATAGACAGTCAAGAGCAACTACTGTTGGGTATGTTATTTTCCTGTGCCACTGTCCAGCAGTGACACAGATGTGGTCCCCGGGGTGTATGTCCATACCTATCATTCCCCCACCCAAACTCCACAATCCATAGGGTACATTTCCTTAGCCATTATTCCCACCCCAAACTCCACATACAGAACAACCATCCCTTCTCTGGTGAACTGATTAAGATTTAAATGTTATAAAACAAGAGTTGCCTCTGTTTTGTGTAAATGTAAATTCCTTTGGAACCCTTCTGTGTTGCAAAGGGTGTTCAGACATGTATGGCTATAGCTGTGTCTGTGTATATGCATACATATATATATATATATATATATATATATATATATATATATATATGTGTGTGTGTGTGTGTGTGTGTGTACACATCGCGTAAGTGCACATATGTATTTAGTATTTAGTTATAACAGTTGTACATATGTAGACTTGTCTATGTTGTTTCACAGAGTACAGTACATTCAAGGGTACTGTACATATGTGCACAAAGTGACTGTCCCATTTGTTTTCAGTACTGTGGAATACCTGTAGTAAAATGTGTATTATAAAAACCATAAAACATGTATACAACCCAGATGGCTTATTAGTAAGTCCAGTGACCTTGGTCTACATGGTCCAGGGTTCAAGACCTGCAAGGGTTGTTGATAATGTCATTTAGGACTGAATAAGACCTTTTTCAGTGGGTGTTAAATGTGTTTTCACAACAGTAAGCAGCGGGTACACACAGGTAAAAGACATATACAACTCATAGTACTGTTGAAATGCCCTTTATTGGCAATCCTGCTGATGTCACCCACCTAGACATACACCTCTGGGACTGCTGTAACCCAGTAATGTCTGTAGCATGTCCTGTAACTGCATAATGCTGTAGTGTGATAAACTAGTTTGGTAGGTGTTCTAATCACAGACTTGCCAATTGTGTGTGTGTCTGTCTGCCTGAGAAGGAAACAATGCTTTTTAGAGTATGCACACTCATTACAATTCACATACTCAGCATTGGCAAGGGTGCTGATGTCGCCCACCTAGAAATACGCTTCTGGGAGTGCTGTAACCCAGTAATTTCTGTAGCGTGTCCTGTAACTGTGTAATGCTGTAGTGTGATAAGCTAGTTTGGTAGGTGTTCTAATCCCAAACTTTCCAACTGTGTGTGTCTGTCTGCCTGAGAAGGGAACAGTACTGTTTAGAGTATGAGCACTCCTTACAATTCACATACTCAACTTTGGCAAGGATGCTAATGACTTGCACCTAGAAATACAGCTGTGGGACCACTGTAACCCAGTAATCTCTGTAGCGTGTTCGGTAACTGCGTACTGCTGGAGTGTGATTTAGAACTGTGGTAGGCTTCCATTCACAACCATGGCAGTTATGTGTTTTCTATGTGCTTCAATGTCTGTGTAGGGAGCAATGCATTATAGCCTACTCACTCACAGGACATTTACAATGCCCTATGTTGGTGATCTTGCTGATGTCATTCCTTGTCAAATACACTTCTGAGGAATGAGTTCCCTAGTAATCCTCGTGGTGTGTCTTATAATAAATCCATGCAGTAGTGTGATATAGATCTTGGTCATGGGTTCTATACCCACACATGTCAGTTGTGGATGAGTTGTGTTTGTCTCACTGTCTGTTTTATAAGCAATGCATTTTGGGCTACTCACTTGCAGTAAATTTAAATTGCCCTACTTTGGTAACCCTGCTGATGTCATTTCTTGTGAAATACACCTTTGGGGAGGGCATAGACCAGTAATCACCGCAGCATGTGCTATAACTGCATAATGCTGTAGTGTGATAAACTAGCTAGGTAGGAGTTCTATTCCAAGATGTGGCAGGTGTGTGTGTGTGTGTGTGTGTGTGTGTGTGTGTGTGTGTGTGTGTGTGTGTGTGTTTTGACAGTCAGAGCCCGTGTGGAGGTGGCTGTGAGTGTCTATCCACTGGACATGTTGAGGGGCATTTTTTGTAGTTTTCCTATATGGTGGCCATATTATATGTCGAAATGTCCACCTCATGAGGATTACAGATTTCAATCAGCCAAGAGACTGTGTTGGCAAGCCATACCCCTACATCTGGCAAAAGGCCTGGAGAACAAAGTAAGCACCCCTACTATTACCTAGAATATGGTCTGAACCCATGTGTCATTCACAAACACACTTGCCTAGAAAATCCTGCTATGTTGCTATTACCCTACACATTGTTGACATATAGTAGGCATGGTGTAAATGCAGTGGGATGCAGAGGGCATGGCACCCTGTCCACCAGTACAATAGGCACATAATTGTGGACAATGCGCCTTCGCTATTTTCCTCACTGGATGCCTGCAGCATATGTGGTGCCATCAAATGTCATCCACAAAGGACATACAATGCCTTACACACATGCCCTGTGTGGACAGATGCCACTGACACCAGGGAATACCTGTATCATGCTATCAATGCAGGTGCAAGGTCAACCTACTGTCTATTAGCAGGTCCTGCCACACCAGGCCAGGATTGGCACATCGGATGATAACAGTCTGTGTACACAACATGTGTCAGGCAAACCAGGTACACTTAAACATGTCACAGTACATTAATGTGGAAAGTGCACATCCCAGGCAATGTCCATGTCAATGACTATCAAACACAGACATGGTATGCATTGCAAAGCAATGGCCACACACAATGGTTACCAGGATGACAGGACAGTTAATACAATACCCATCTATAAGGGACATTGCAGGCACTACACCCCTGAACCACACTGCAGACAATTGTCGGGTGGCCTTATGCCAAGTATTACCCCTCACCTAGCCTTGTACAGCTATCTTGCACAGCTAACCATTACACACCCATGAAGCAATGCACACATGCATGTCAGTACTGGCACCTTGTGTCTGCGTGTGGAGTATGATGTTCCCAACCACAGTCACACCCAGTATAACTCCCATTGGCATACTGACAGCTGCTGTTCACATGCCCTAGCCCATAGAACCTCAGGATAACCCCTGTGGTGCATGTAATACCTGTGCATTACTGTAGTGTGGCAAACTAAGTAGTTAGGAACTATATTTGTGAGCCTGCCAAAGTGTGCCAATGTGTCTGAGTCCCTTACAGCATGTGGTTGTGTTGACAATGACATCTGTTCATGTGGACAACCATGTGTGCTACACCTAATGTATGTCTACTATATCGCTGTTGCAGATGTCACTCACCAGCACACATATATGTTCTTACAGCACACCAACATGTCAGCTATGTGGCACATGGAGTAACTGCATGCATTTGTTATAATAATGGCTAGTCAGTCAGGGGTTTGAACCCCTGTACTGGTAGGTGTGTGACAGACGATGCTTCAGTTTTAGTCTCCCAGCCCTTCTCTGATATACTTTGCCTCTGTCTGTCCCTCATACACACACTCTCTGGACTATATGGAGATGTACACCTGCTCATCAGCAGCTTGTGTTTTGTAAGTGATGGTCATGATAAGGTGATGGCCTCTGCACCTATTGCAGTCCTCCACTAGCTGATTGCATGTGGAACAGCTGTGGTGACATTCCCATAGCCAAGTGCATGGAAACACAGTACAATATCTAGGATAATCATGTTGGTATTTGCCCATGACAGTCGCTGTGAGTGGAACCTGGATCTGGTGTTTGGTAAACAGCATCACAGATGAAATCTGGATATTCCTCAAATGACATACACAGTGGAAAATAGCCTAAAGATGGGAGGGTGATGTGCCAGACATGACTACAGCATGTAAATGTAACTATGCTTCATTCAGACTACTGCCAATTTAACAAGTTGTGTGTGGTAATGGCTAGTCTGCATGTTTTCATAACTGATAAGACAGTGCTTTGTTTGTGAGGAAATCCCCAATCTGTAGGGTCATTTGTGGACTGGTCAGTGTGTGGATCCATTTGTTTCTTGTGTTACTCACTGAACACACATCTGTGAACTGCAGAAGCATAGTGTGAGGATTGCAGTCAGTACATGGTGACAGTGATGAGAGTTACTGCCATTGCATCCCTGGTTGGACATACGACACATGAAACAGTGGTATGACAGTCACTGTCTGAGGTTATCACAGTGACATGCCAATAGTGGGCCATTGTTCATAGCTGCTGTCACAAGTCATCTACGCTTTGGACAGATGTCATGCAGTATATATGCATGTGTCATGCTCCCTCATGCTAATGCATACCTATTATTCTATCAGCTTTCTAAGGCTGTAAGTGGAATATGTGTTTTCTGTCCCTATTTGTTCCCCCAATGGTTTATGTTCTGTCCAGTGGTTTTGCTCTTAGGGGTTGAGAGGTATGGATGTAAGCTCTGCCCATTTCAGAATATTGCTTACATCCCCAGGGTGGTCCTAATACAGCTGTGCCAGGCAATACCTGCATGCCTAGGCCCATAATTGCATATCCATAGTTCCCCCACCTGCCACTCCTCTACAGCACTCATCCTTACTGTAGGTGCGAGTGGGGTCTAACCACACCACTACACACCGCCCACTCTCCACTTGTCAGGACCCATGCTGTACATTGTGTCGACCCTTGTGTTATCAGGCTTGCACAACCTACTGGTCCATGTAAGTTTACAGCCTGGTTTGATGAATCATTACAAAGACTGACTCCGATGATCAGTAATTTTTGGGGTGTCCCACAAGGGACATTGATGTCTTTGTTTCAAGGTTAGACCTGGCAGGTCTCTCCCACTGGTAGTATCCTGCCTGTGGTATGGGAAGTAGTGGTGTGTTTACTTGTATTGTGTGCTTGTATGTTTCACCTGTCTAGGTCAGGGTGGTTGATGCTACGTGTTGCACGTTTGTTGATTGGACCCCTCACCCCCATTTGCATGGCTTGTGAACATATGTAATTCATAACTGCTGCATCATATCCTAGCTATTTACATGTGTATATTTACACACACACAAACACACATAAATATATAAATATATATATATATATATATATATATATATATATATATATATATATATACATTACTATATACAGATATATCTGCATATGAATGCATACATGTATATATTTATATATTGCTGTCTATGTATATCTAACAACATATGGGTGTATGGATGTCTGCATATGTATATATCTATATGTGGGTATGTATATGTATTCTGTCTCTGTATGTATACATTTGTACTACGGAAAGGGAGAGGTATATCTCCATGTCGCTATGGGTAGATATGCACACTCATTCCTCTACATATATACATCTACATCTGGTTATTCCATTCTCTGCCATGTAGATTAGACTTTGCTGCAGTGGGACTCATAGCGGGTGTGGCTCCTCTTTGGGCGATGCCTCTGCCCATTGAACACTTTTGCTCACATCCCTGGCGCTGTCCTTATAGGCCCACATCAGCAAACACCTGCACACCTATACCCATAACTAGCTACCCATAGTTCCCCCACCTGCACCTCCTCTACTTTACCCATCCTTATTCTGGGTGCAGGTCAGATCTGAACACACCACTACACACTGCCCACTTTCCACTTAATGGGACCCATGTCGTATGTTGTCTCTACCCATAAGTCATCAGGTTTCCCACCCTTGTATTCCGGGTATGTATACACCCCAGCCAGAATGGTCATCGTATCGGCTTCCTTTGGTTATATGTCAATTTTTGGGGCGTCCCGCAAGGGATGCTCCTGTCTGTTCCAAGATTAGATTTCACGGGTGCACTCTGCCCCCCCCCCACCGGTTGTATCCTGCCTGTGCTCTGGGGACCAGTGGACTATTTACATTATTTGTGGGTTTCTGTGTATGTTTCATCTGTCCAGCTGGAGGGGGGGGGGTCATGCTACGTGTTACGTGTTTCTTGCTTGGGGCCCTCACTTCCATTGGCATAGCCTGTGAACATATGTCATTCTTGTGTGCTGTTTCCTATCATAGCTGTATATCTGTGTATATCTACCACACACACACACACACACACACACACATATATATATATATATATATATATATATATATATATATATATATATATATATATGTAAGGCAATGCATACCCCCACACAAATGCACTTAAATACTCTTACTGGTGCTTATATATGATTACTACTGCTTACTTATGCTTAAACCTGCTTACTAGTGTCTTATTCATTATGACACTGACACTTCGCTCAAGTTCACTTTTAATTGTTAAAATATGATAGCAATAATACAACATCCTAAAATGAATAAAACACAGAACCAAATAACTAAGCGCTTTCACCAGGCATAAACTGCTGGCCAGTGGTTTATGCTGGTGAAAGCGCTTAGTTATTTGGTTCTGTGTTTTATTAAAATAGTGAAGACCTACGCTTAGTCCTTGGTGGCTGTTTTATTATTTTTTCTTATTTTAAATGTTGAGTGGTGGTTTATCCATTTGGATTTCTTTGTTTTCTTTTCACTTTTAATTGTTATTATGCAGGTTATACAACAGACAGATGTCAAAATATGTTCATATACAGATTACCAATGGAAAATGGTATGTGCTGCAGTGGGATTCGGAACAGGAATGTCTGTTCCTTAGGCGGATGCTCTAACCACTACACTATTGCTGTACTGATTCATTTGCATATATACCCATGAATCCTAGTTCCCCAAAAACCCACCCCAACACTTCACTGACACAGCTGTTATCCATTCTCCAGTTGGATACACTGTGTATCCACAGTGTATCCAACTGGATACACTGTGTATCCACACCACTACACATTGGCCACTCCCTACTCCCATTGGTTGACTCACTCCACGTATCCTCAGATATCCCAAAAGTTTAGTCCACACACATTGGTGAAATGAGTGACAAATAGGACACTATTCACAATTTTTGGGTTGTCCCACCTAGGACACACATGTCTTTATTTCAAGATTAGACTCTATACTTCAGTACATCATTACTCCCATTAACATGACACTACAATAAATGAATAACTATGAATATGTGGTAACGCACACGTTACACATGAGAGCTAATAATGTACGTGTTCAGCAAAATTATATTACAAATAGGACCGGTTTAGTGATTGGCATTGCCGTAGCAGGCAGATCACAGGAATGGTTCCATGTGTGAGAAAGTCCTCACATTTGATTTTTTGAGAACAGCACTGACTTCGGACAATGTACACACTTCTGCATATTTGCAGACTCGTCCCTTCCCTCTTATGCACAACCTATTATTCTATTTACTGTCGAGGTTTGTAGGGGCACTTTCATGTTATTTATGTCTGCAAAAGGAATGAATGTATTACAGGGAATGTACTTCTACATATAGATGTATGCATGTGTGTATGCATATATATACTTATAAGGAACTCGTTGACCTCCATGGGTGTGGTCCAGTTAGAACCAGGCCATCCAACACTGACACGCCTGGATTCATAATTTCATACCCATGGTTCCTCCACCCCACCCCAGTTCGACATACATGCAAACCATCCATTCTCCTGTTGCTGTCACAGCCATGACACACCTCCACACATTGCCCTCTCCCCAGCATTAGGGACCCTACACGTATGTTGTCCTAACCCATGTATTATCATACTCTCCCAACATTTGGTCCTTGAACATACCTGACCTTGCTTGTGTAATGGTCGGAAGTCCACTCCGCCTAGTAATTTTTGGGTAGCCCCTCCAGGGACTACCCTGTGATTGTTTGTAAAGTAGACTTTGCAGATCGACAATGTTGCTCCCACTGGTAGTGTCCTGCCTGTGGTGTGGGTAGCAGTGATTTGCTCACCCCTGCCCAGCTTGATATGACATAAGCTGACAGCACTAAATAATACTGGGGTTGTTGTTGATTCCCTTCTCATTCTTTTTGTATACTTTATTGTCACAATGTTCATTCTTCATCTCTCTCTCTCTATATATATATATCTATATATAATATATATATATATATATATATATATATATATATATATGTATATATATATATATATATATATATTATAACATCTACATAATTATATACATTTCCTATGCTGTGCTGGATGATATGTTTGTGATAACATCAGATTTATGTATATCTGCCATGGCTTACTGGTAAATCACATTGGCTGTGGTGTGCAGGGTCCTAGGATTGCCTTTGCAGAGGCGATTTATTTCATTGCTGCCAGAACAAGGCCCATTGGATACAGAGTGATTAAAGCACTTTTAAGCAGTTGTGAGCAGGTGTGTGCATGTTTGCGCGACGGTAGTCTGTGCTAACTTCCAGTTACAGTTTGTTAAATTTGGTTAGCTTCTACTATACTTAATATGTGTGGGCACTACTTACACCTGTGCAAATGCACTTAGACTTGCTTACCAGTACTTATATATGTTTACTACTGCTTATTGGTGCCTTATTCATTATGACACTACCACTTTGATTGAATGACATTAGTTAAACATTTCATGCAGTACTCCAGTTCACATTTACATGTTATTATGCAGGTTATACAGCAAAAGGATGTATAAATATGTTCATATACACATTCCACATGGAAAATAATATGTGCTATAGTAGGACTCAAATCGTGCATGCCTGTTCATTAGGCGGACGCTCTATCCACTACATTATTGATTTTAACATTGATTTCGCATATTCTTTTCTATTTGGATGATTTTGATGTGTAAGCTACATTAAGCATGGGGTGGTGACGCACAAACACGCTGCACTTCGCTTACACTTTCGATAATAAAGCAATACAAATGTAAAATAGGGACACGGGGGAATCTAATTGTAATAGTTCTAGGGACGGGGCTCAACATTCCACTACGTGCTTGTGTGTTTACTACTTTGAGTTTATTTCAGTGTTTGTGTACACTCTTGTATGCTTAGCATACATTTCAGTATTCACAGACACTGTCTTAATTGCTTATTATTAGAGGCAGACTCTAATAGTAAGCATAGTAGGATGTGCAACTGTGGGTGCAAGTTTACACCTCCGTAGAGCACTTAAACATGCCCCCTGCACTTGCACACGTTTCCTGTGCACATCGAGGGTGCAGCAGCGCTCCCTCATAAATATTCATGTGGCGCTGCTGCACCATATGTAAGTAGGACGCGCGGTGCAAGGCTAAAACCATCCTTGCACCGAGCTTCACGAATCCCGGGGCCAATTTAGAATCAACTATTGCTCTGGCCTCTTACCTGCCATATGCTTAAAATAGTAGTAGGCAGAAAGATTATAATGTTTATTTTCAGCATGATGCAGTATTCTGCAGACTCAAAGTAAAGTGATCACGTGTTACAGGAAACTTTATGAAATCTTCAGCTGCTGTTCCATTACTATCATCTTAACATTCAGTTTCATTTAATTCAGATTTGTACTAACAATCATACTACTCTAATCTACCGCCCTCAAAAATATTACTGTTATGTTTTCTGCCGAGTTCCATACTGTTAATGACTATTGGGTACTATGGCAGTCCAGTTGGCAGAGAGCAATCAATAAAAATGAACACAGCACTAACATTACAATATCTGTTAATGTGTAACTAGCGTTAGTTAAATCTCTGTGGTTTACTGTTAAAACATAGATATGCCTTTGCTCTAGATATTCTCTGTATATTTGAATTAATCTATATGTTGGTGTATTTTGGAAGAAGTTCTCTAAAAATGAATATTTTAATACTATTTTAAAATAATTTCTATTATATCATGGTTATTTCTATTTATGTATGCTAACTGTAACAATATATGCTGTATCTGACATTATATACCTGAAATACTTGAGGGTAGTAATAAAACTCAAGGACAGGGCACATGCAAATTGTATAGATGGCAAGATTTTTCAGTGAACTGATACAGATTTCTAAATGTTACCACAAGGTGTGTAGCTAGTGTACAATGTCTGATTCAGTGACAGCACTACCATGGTGCTGCACCAGGAAGAGGTTCATCACAATAGTGGACTGTCTCCATGACCTATCGCAAATATTCACAGACAACAGCTTATGGTACTTAGCCATAAGACTTTCTTTTGTTACCCTTCTGTTCTATTGCCATGATTGAGTTTTCTTTCAAATGACTATAAACTCACTTGGCATCATTTCCAGTATATAGTTAAAACATTGACAGAAGGCAAGTTATTGGTCTATATTTCTTAGGATCAGCTATAAAAGAAAAGAAATGCATACACACACACACACACACACACACACACACACACACACAAAACAATACACCCACATATAACTAAATATATACATATATATGGGTCTATGTTTCTTGATCGAAAGTTCACTATCTCGAACAAGAAACATCGAGACCCATTACATCGAAAGTACACTTTTGCAAAAGCCGGTTCTCCGAACTGGAAAAAAAAAAAAACAACAAAAATACTTTAAACAGTATTTTGCAGGGGGGCAAGCCCCTATGCCCTCCCATGTGGAAGGCTGTGCCCCCCCACCCCCCTACTTAAATATACTAACTCAGAGATCGCACTACAGTGGGGAAAATGATATACTTCCTTATCCCCACTATAATGTACTTGGGAGGACCGACTTTAGCGAAAGCGCACTTTCAATTTAGTGCACTTTCGCTTAAATGGGTTCGATCTTCTGGTTGTCAAGAAAGTGTGTTTTCGATAATCAGAAGTAGACCCATATATATTATGAATTATATATATTATGAAGTAAATAATAATTTACTTCAAACTCCTAGCAACCAAAATTGGTTTCAGGGGAAATTTATCAAGCAACTTTAGTAAGCATGTTGTCCTTTATGGATCTTCACACTCTTTTAAATTTATGGTGATATAGTTTATTATTCCGAGTGAGCTAAGGGGTGATTTCGTGAAAAGACAGAGCCATCAGAAAGTAAATAGATATCAGACTAAGGGTGGACTGTGGCAAGGGGCTTAATGATGAAGTTCCCCTGAAACCAATTTTAGCTGCTAGGAGTTTGAAGTAAATTTTTTTATGTATATAGTAATGAATGTTTTTATTTGTTTATGAAGTCATGTTTTTATTTTTTTACGGGTTACTTGTTTCTAAATGACTGTTTATGGATAGCTTATATTGACTATTTCTTTAAAAGCTGCTCATCTAATTGTGATGTAATGCTAATATTTTTATGACTGTGAAGTTTTCATTGGACTATGCCATTTAATTGCACCTATATAAATGATGGTTTTATTGAGCTTTTATAGTCTGAAGAAGCAGTGTTATGGTATTGTGAAAGCGCTTACTACAATAAAGTGTTTGTGGATCTATTTATTTGACTTCTTTTTGGTCTCACCTTTGATATATTTTATTAGTTGGACTTGTTCTTGTTGGTGTGATCATCCATCTGAGCTCCTGGATTTTTTAGAATATATTGTTGCTCTTTTTCTTTTGCTGTGCGTTCTTTGAGCAATTACCAAAGGTGGTATTAAGGAGACTGAGCTGGCTTACAATCCGGAAAACTCAGTTAAAACAGTATCTAGAAGCAAAGAATGCTTCAGATCATTTCTAACAGCAGGTATGAATAATTTGTTAAATGATAATCCACCTTGTCATGAACAAGACACAGTTAATGTGGACTATAATTTATTTAGGACTATAGTGAACCAAATAGAAAAAGATTTATTTAAATTGAAATGGCTATAGTTATAAAGATACCATTTTGAAGCCTGCTTGAAAATTTAAGTTGTTCCCCATGGGCTAAGGGTTTTAAAGATGTCCACTTATGGGGAACATTATCCAGCGTTACTTGCTAAATGGCAAAATCTTAACTTACAGTTAAGCTTTGATTATCTGCAGCTGATGGTGGACTATTTTAAACCCGAGGAAACTCAATTAGTTGATAACATCTTGAATGAACAAAATTTATTGTATGAACAATTCACTGCCACTTTGGTAGAAGATAGGATGATTGGGATTATTGATTCTGCTATGTTATATGAGTAACGGCTTCTTAACTCTAAAATGAAGAAGTTCAATTGTGACAGAAATGACTTTAATGAAGACAATGCTTTTGCCTGTCCAGGAATGAAACAGAGGAATCAGACAGCGACTGTGTATTCAGTGACTGATCTCAACAACTCCAACCATGAGGGATTGGAGATGAATGCTGGATCAGAGTTAGTCTCCACAACAGAGAACTCTACCAATTTTAGTGGATGTAGTCAAAACATTTTTATTACACAAGCGCAGGTACATGCTCCTTTTGAGAAGCATATTGATGCTTCAAAATTTTCTGCAGCTCCTCCAAAGGATTACACCAACAGAGGTAGCACTCTCACATTGCCAACAATTCTTTAAATCTGGATCTTCCATTGCTCCCATTTCCTATAGCCAGGGAACACACCAAGAGCTTGGAACACTCCAGAAGCTGCAGCAGGCAGAAAAGGAAGTGGGACCCTGATTTACAGAATGTCCAAACATTAAAGACAACGTGACAACCCGATCCAACTCTATAGTGTGAAATATTTCATCAGGAGAATTAAGTATGCATGAACTTCATTATTAGAATGGGGACTTTCTTTCATTCCAGCAAGCATATCAGAGGATATCAGAAGTAACAGACACTATTTTTGATTTGAAATGTTTTACTAGGAATGTAATGTTATAATTACATTTTGGTAATAAACAAACAGATAATTTACTTTGCTTTAAGATACCCAGGACCTATATACCTGTTTTACATTCTGTTTCGAGGGTATTTGAAAAGGTTTGTGAGAATGAAATTCATAAGGTAATTGAAAAGCAAAAGGGCAACAGAGTTTATAGTAACAATAAATAGTCAAAGGAAGCCTTGAGAAGCCTACAGTTGGACACCTGCATAGTTATTAGACCTACCAATAAGGGTGGCCCTATAGTACGTATGAACCATGACCAATATGTTGCAGCAATGAAACAAATGTTAAATGGCAGTAATACATATAAGGTTATTATTCAAGAAGTGGATGCCATAATTATTGTGATAAAAAAATGCTTTATATGACTGTTGATTGAGTGAAGTGATTGATTTTCAGCTGTATAATTATTTCAAAATTGATTATCTTACTATACAGGTTATACAGGGCCTACCAAAGATTCATAAGCAGCCCACTTGCCCTCCTCTGCTGCACTGAACCTTTGTCTATCTTTATAGAGAGACATCTGAAACCAGTGTTATATAAGAATGAGTATGTTTTAAAATATACACAGTAGTTTCTGCATGATTTGTTTGTAAGTAGGTCTCATTTTGAGAACAGGAATTATTCATTGGTAGCATTTAATGTACAATCATTCTTTACTGTTATTCCCAACTATATAGGTTTTAAAATGGTTGAGGAATTTTTAGTTTTACATAGTGACTATGGAAAAAGTTTTGTTGATTTAGTGTGTTTGCTTATGGAGGTTGTACTTGACAATAATATTTTTATATTTAACCAAACCATATACTTACAAATGGATGGCACAGCTATGGGCACCTGAAGTGCCAAATGCTATGCCAATATGGCTATGGTGAGATGGGAGGAGACCAGTCTGTTTAAGTCCCATCTGAAACAGTTCATTTCATTTTTTGCCAGCATTTTGTGGATGACCTGTTCGTCGTATGGACAGGCACAATCAATGACCTTGAAATTTTATTTGACTATATGAACTCTAGTACTACATTTTTAAGGTTTACCATGGTTTGTTCACCCTTACATGTAACTTTTCTTGATGTCAGAGTTATTAGGGATGCCAAGGGGAAATTTATTCCAGAGACTTTTAGGAAAGATTGCCACAGGAACACGTATTTGCACAGAAGGAGCATGCATCCTATGCACATATTTAACAATATAGTAAAATGCCAAGCATTAAGGGCATCTAGGTTAAATGTTGAAGACACTAAGTTTTTAAATGAATTAGATCTCTTAAGTGAGAAATTTATTGAAAGGGGCTATGATGCTAGACATGTAAATAGTATTCTATCCAAGGTCCCTATGTGGGGGGGGGGGTGAAGGGAAACCTTATTTCTCAGACAGAATGGTTGAAACAGCCAATGTAGTTAGTAGCAAGAAGGCTGAGTAAAGACCATGCTTTATATGCCCTTGTTTTACTCAAGTAATGTTAAACAGATAATAAATATTTATAAGAAGTACTGATACATATTAACTACTGACGACAAAATCAAAGAGATAGTGGGTGACATACCTGGTTTCACATATAAGAATAAAAATAACCTTAAGAGGCTGCATCATTACCCTAAACTTGACATGCCTCCACATATACCCAATATGAACTGTGCTATGATAGCCTGTGGCAAGTGTAATTATTGTGAATTACTTGACCTATATGGGATCTTTGTACATCCTGATACTGGGAAAGAATTCAAGTTTAATGGTTTAATGTCCGGGCTGGTTGTGATAACTGCCATCTGGTCTATCTGGTTTGTTGTATGGAGTGCCACTCATTTTATGTTGGAAAACTGATAGGCGCCTTAAGGATAGATTAAGGGAACATGTCTATTATATCAGAAATAGTATCTGCACTAATGCCTTCACCAAGCATGTTGTCCTTCACGGATCTTCACACTCTTTTAAATTTATGGTGATACAGTTTATTAGTCCCAGTGAGCGAAGGGTTATTTTGTGAATAAGACTGAGACAACATAAAGTAAATAGATTATTAGACTAAGGGCAGTCTGTGGCAAGGGGCTTAATGAAAAGTTTCCCTGAAACCGATTTTAGCTGCTAGGATTTTGAAGTAAATTATTTGTGTACATAATAATGTAAGTTTTTATTTGTTTGTGGCATCATGTTTTTATTTTTTTACTTGTTACTTGTTTCTAAATGACTGTTTATGGATAGCTTATATTGACTATTTCTTTAAAAGCTACCCATCTATTCGTGATGTAATGCTGATGTTTTAATGACTGTGAGGTTTTTATTGGACTATGCCATTTACTTGTGCCTATATAAATGTTGCTTTTTTGAGCTTTTATAGTCTGAAGAAGCAGTATTATGGTACCATGAAAGTCCTTACTACAATAAAGTACCTGTGAATCTGTTTATTTGGCTTCTTTTTGGTCTCACCTTTGATATATTTTACTATTTGGACTTGTTCTTCTTGGTGTGACCATTCATCTGAGCTCCTGGATTTTTCAGCAAATATTAATATCTTCTCTTGACTAATTTATATCAGGGACTCCTGATAAACTACTCTTAAATTAGGTTTACATTAGATTTATAGCAAATTATTACAATTTGACTGGCATCGACATTTATTAGAATTTCTACATAAACCTTCAGCTGTGAAACAAATAGGTAATTTAAAATGTAGTAATTCACTTTGCTGATACCTTAGCTCACTAGTACAGCTTATATTTTAAATTATGAAAGCAAACCTAAATCTTCATGACCAGCATGGGATAAAATATGGTTTAATTTATTGGCCAGGTTTTAATTTACAAGAACAAACCTAGGTTTTTGTCAATAGTGGTGGTTAAAACATCGCTTAGAATTTTTCAGCTCATTTCCTCTTTAAATTGCTTAACTTTCCTTTTCTTTACTCTAACTCGTATCATTTGCAGGAATGTATCAACATTTATATTCAGTGCTTTAGCTCTCTTCTGAAAGATCTGAACAGCTTGATATTCAGCGAAAAAAAGCAGAAAAGGCAACCAAACATGGCAAAAGTTCATACATTTACTAAAATAGTAAATGCTTTCATGCAAGGACTCTTCACTTCTTCAGACCATATAAAAAAGTTAAAAACACTTACCATTTAAATAGTATACATAATTAACAATTAACAACCATTTAATCAATTAACCTAATGAGAGAGCACACTAGCCTTCAGTGCTGGCTTTTAAGGTATATAACCATTCAACCCTGGGGCTCTGTGCACAGAAAGATTAAATTAGTCTTCCCAATATAAAAACAGGAGCAATCTTTGCATCGGGCTAAATAAACCATATAAGAGCTTGTACAATCTGCATAAAATGTAGGAACAAATTTAAAACCACTATTTGAATGGACATATTCCTTTTCTTCAGAAATATATTTACAAACTGTACAAACCCTATAAGGATAGGTGCCCAACCTATCAGAGGGTCAGCTAACCTTAGTCCCCCTGATAACAATAGCACAACTGCCTCTTCAATAATCTACTATTCTTACAACAGAAAACAGGGTGAGGACCAACAATATCTCAAATATCATTATCAGCTAACAATACAGGTCAGTTCTTGTGTATGATATTGCAAATTCTATGAACATCATTTGTATAAGTCAGAATCACCCTGCTCTTATCAAAAGTATGTACTTTCTTAGCTCTTGTGCCACAGTTATTAGAGAAAAAAGGTTTAGCTCTATCCCCACGTGCAGCCACCAAATTACCCATGTAGGACTCTAATTCAGCATTAGAATAACCTCTAACTTAAAGGCTTGTGTGCTCTCTCATTAGGTTAATTGAGTAAATGGTTGTTAATTGTTAATTATATATACTATCTAAATGATAACTGTTTTTTAGCTTTTTATATGATCTGAAGAAGTGCAGAGTCCTAGCATGAAAGTCTTTACTATTTTATTAAATGTATGAACATTGGCCATGTTTAGTTGCCTTTTCTGCCTTTTTCTCTGAATATCAAATGTTCAGATGTATTTTGCTTTTTGGAGTAAGGCAACCTTCGTTCACTTGCTTTGTTTGGTTTTGGTACATGCTTTATAAATTCACCAGTTTCAGCAACCATTAGTTAGCAATTCTAACATTTTGATTGGAGGGAGTTTGATTACCACAGACTTTTCCACTTTTCTGAACTTTAGAACTCAATAGTCTTTTTTAGAAACTATTCTTTGGCCACCAGCCTTAATGCCTGCATCTCAGCCAAGAAGGATATGCAACTACATTAAACAGTTTATGAACCACATTGAAACATAAATTCAAAGCCCACCCTTCTGATTCTAGTATGTATTCACTTTCCAAGAAATTATAGCAAGACTTACTATCGCCAAAATATATGTCTTCTACTTATTCATTTTTCCTGAAAATGGCATGTTAAAGTAAACCATTCTTATGTGTTTTTTTGGCAAAAAAATAGGACTCACTCTTGTAGGTTTGTAACTTCATAGATTTATACTGGGCAATCACTCTAGATGGCCATTAGGACCTTAGTCAGTGAAATCTGAACATGTATTTTCCCTTCTCTCAGTGACATACCGCATAGCCTTGGGGGGTTGATTTATTTATCCTCTTCCACACTTCAAGGCTGCTCTTAAAAATGACTAGGGGGCTTTATTTTTTTTTAAGTATAGTGAAACTTTATTCAATAGTTGTTGATGCTGTGGGGCAGACACCTATTTCTAGAGCAGGTTCTATTTACAGCAGGAGGAAAACTTAGACCTAAGGAGTGGTTACTGCTGGTAATAGACTTAGACCTATAGAGTGGATAGTGCTGGTATTAGACTTTGACCTATAGAATGGCTACTGCTGGTAATAGACTTAGACTTACAGAGTGGTTACTGCTGGTATTAGACTTAGACCTTTAGAGTGGATAGTGCTGGTATTAGACTTTGACCTATAGAGTGGTTACTGCTGGTATTAGACTTAGACCTAAGGAGTGGTTACTGCTGGTATTAGACTTAGACCCAAGGAGTGGTTACTGCTGGTATTATCAGTTTTACAAAAATGTTATGATATATAAGGTCAAACAGAACGGCATCTTTCATTGCATTCAATCTAAACAAATTTCACTTTGTTGAAGCATTGGAAGACAGAGTTGAGGACCAAGGCCATTTATCTCTGCACATAGTACAAGATGTCCATCCCTAGAATTTTTTTTTGTAAGAAATGCTGTAGTCTCTGAATATGGGCCAGGTAGTTTATGAGATACATGCTAAAGTAGGCATTGTGTTTCTTATAGACCTGATAAGGGAAAATAGATCTTGGGGATATATCCAATTATGTGAGCAAGGTGGAATGGCAGCTATTGTAAATACACAATGGTTGAAGGAAAGGCCTTTACCCATGAATGTGTACAAGTCTCTAATAAAAGCTTTCATTTTAAGGGTGCATTATTTATATAGCAGGTGCAAGGGTGTTATTGTTTCCAAAAAGGCCAATACTTTTTTTTTCACACTGAGTTTAAATTCATGAGTAGTACACAGAATATTTGTATTGTTGAACCCTTCTTACATGATAATGGTATCAGGATAATGTTTATAATAGTGCCACATTTGTAGTCATCATTTAACCTGTTTAGCCATAAACCATTAATATAAGATTTTACACCAAAAAAGAATATACTGAATATAAGACCCAGTATGGATCTTTTTGGGATACCACATCATGTGTATTTTTGAAAACAATGGACCACCAACCCTCAAAATGTGAGCTTTATCTGAAAGGCAGTTTGCTGTTAAGCAAGTCAGGTATGGATTAGTATTTAGCTGTTTGAGCATATCAACATTTTCAGAGACAGAAATAGTGTCCAAGGCTTTAGCTTTATCAGAGTAGGCAATGGAAAATACTGACCACTGTCAAGGGTATCAATAACTTTCAAAAGCCATTTACTGATTAATATATAGGATATTCTTTTTACAAAGACAACTTCAGTGATAATGTAAATGGAATGCAAATGTCTAATGCCATTATATATAACCACAGCTACAATATAATTTACACTTGAGGAGAAATACCACGATTGTCATTCTTTAAACTTCTGAGACACACTCAGTGGACAGAATAATGCTGAATAGGTTGAAGAGAGGTTCAGTAATGCTACTTTTAATTATAACATGGAAACGACTCGGTGTATTCTTGACATTCAGAGTTGGTATTCTTGGGTTTATAAAGTGTGGAATGCATTAATTTGGAAGAAATTTTAGAGGGAAGTGGAGACTACAGGAAAGTTTGGAAAAGAAGAGAAAGGAAGGACACAGTAGAAACAAAGTTCGTCCACAAGTATATTTGCAAAGTCATCAAGATTAGAGTGAACAGTGTGCCATTATAAATCAGTGCTGTAAAACATCCGGTATATCTTTTGAGATTTCCAATATAAATAAAGATAGACATATGACTATTCTTAGAGGATGTGGTAGTATTTAGTTCATATTTACCCTTACTGAGCTTCTTGTAAACCAGCCGTAGAAGCTTTTCTCTTTTATTGCACAGCTTATTGATTTTCCCAGCTCTATCTCAAGAGTTTGTTTCTGAATTTGCTATCATGCTTATGATAGCTTGAGACTGGTAGAGTTTTGACTTTCCTTAGATATTTCTGAAATGATAGCATGCTAGTCCTGAAGAAGTTCTTAGCACAGTAAGCTTAGTGTGTGATATGGACTTGGCTCTAAAGGAGAATGAAACAACCTGATGGTCAGATTTGCTCAAGGAAAGAATAACGTTTGATTCAAACACACCTGGAAATGTTTGTAAGATCAAAAGGAATGAGATTAGAACCTGTTGTAGGGAAGGCAGCAATTTGGTCCAAGCAGTGGCTATTTGCAAAGTTTAGGAAATGTTGTGCAGTGTTATTGGCAGTAGTACAAGGTTTTCAGATAAGGAATGGTTAGTTGGTTTTCCCATGATAATACTGTTAGTCTTAATAAGTATATTCTCCAGTTGGTTTGGGTATTAGGCTATTGTAGAATGAATGATAGACATCGGTACTTGTAAAGGGGGGTGGGTCCATTAAAGTGAAGCCATGTTTTGGTAATTAAAAAGATATGTATGTATGTATGTATGTGTCGAAGGTTACAATGGCCACAAGGTCTGGCATTTTTTAAACTCCCAATGAAGTACCAAGGTGATACAGAGTAGACGAGAATTTGGTAAGCTGATGCTTGTAGAAAATTGTCTGTCTCTAAACAAAGACAATATAGGGTCTGTGAATGTTTCAGTAAATATGTGTAAGCCATGAGCATAGAGGTGTAGCCCATCCTAGAAAAGCAGCAAGCAATTTCAGCCATCATCTTTCATGTTGACATACAGTGGATTACCCTACAATAATAATATATCTTTTTTGCCCAAAGCAAATGGTCCTGGCCAGGTATGATTTACCTATATTTTCTAATCATCTATATGACTCTACAAGTGAAAGATTCTTACATTGCTGCTGTTTTGAAGTAATATGTGAGGAAGTTACCACTGATAGTTAAAGTATTTAAACCCTGAAAGAAGTACCAAACTTATTAAGAACAGGATGGTCCACCATGAAATATATACTGAGATGGAGCATGGAACTTTAATACCAAAATACAGACATATCATCTCTGTTAAAGGAGCTCTACAGAATAGATATCCTGGTGCACAACAGGAATTAGTGCCCAATATCTGCTATTAGGCTATGACAACCTATACAAGACTGCAGGATTGTTAGGCTCTGCTTCATATCTTTTTCCTTTTCTTGCAAACAATGTTTATGGTTGAGTTCCTGCAGAGTGCTTTTATCTAAACTTGGCATTTAATTTGTGCTGAATAGGGGCTATAAGCTCAAAAATGTATTGAGATGGCAGTATAAACTTTTGGTATATGTAGGAGTATGTGTTATAGGATCACTGAAGGCTGGAAACTGTTGAATTATCTTAAGAAAGTAAACATGAAGAAGAAGGTAGCCTTGCAGAAGTCTCTTTGAGATGGCTGAAATGGACAATGACATCTATGGGAATCAGAGGGTAAATGTAACAGCACAGTATTCTGATTAAACTGATGTTTGTTTAACAATGGGGGGCAGCCAGGGCATGTGTTGGTGAAGCCAAACTCAAGTATGCTGCTGACTCTATTGGAAAGAGCAACATTTGATTAAGGAAATTTGCAGGGTTAAAGGCTAAGAAGTATTGTGCATTTTTGTTTGTTGAGATTTACGTGCTCCTGTCAATAAAAGGGTTGTTAAAATCCACAAGAATAGAAATGCTTGTGTCAGTGGAGGGAGCTCAAGTTTATTAAGATATTGCTCTTGATTTATTGATTACACGAATGGGGATTTATAGCTGGCCAGGATGCCATATGAGGTCTTGTTTACAGATGTTAGCATATTAAGCAGTTCAAGGTCTATGTCCTGCTCAGTTAGTCTTGAGGTGATGGCATTTTAGGTACATGCACCAACAGCAGCATTACTTCTATCTGCAATCATGGACCTAAATGAGTAGAAGTCAGTAAAACCTGCAGAGCAGGGATTGCTGTCATTGAAATGAAACAAGATTTCAGTGACATTACAAATATCCACATTTTCTACAGATAGGAAAAGCTCAGGGTGGGATTATTCTTATATAGGCTCATAGAATGTAGTACAGCTGTATTGATAGTTACCAGATTTCACTCTATCTAGATTGACTAGTTTGGTAGCTCTAGTAGACTGGAATTGTCTAGAAAAAGACATTATGAGTGTAGAGAATATCTTAGGCAGTGTGTGAAAGCCCTGGGTGGATATGTGCAAGCCATCTTTGGTGGACCAATCAGGACGGTCTTCTGTCTCACTACAGACTGACACAACCATTATTTCTTTTCATACATATAACATATGTATGAAGCCAATTATTAAAGTCAATCATTTTTTGCTTAAATTGTGGCATCATTTTTTGGTGACATAATAATGCTAAATTAGTTTTTTTTCAAGCCTCACAGATATACACAGAGAACTGTATCTTGTCCTTTTTCATACAGACTAAGAGGATGGTGCCTCACATGTCATTCACACCCACATAAACAATGGCTATGTCATATTAATATGGGAGTAGAAAGGACCTGATCATCCTAGTGAAAGGGCACATTGTAGCACCTGAGAGGCAGCTGAGTGTCCCTTTGTCTTTGCTAGGATTATGAGTTGTGTATTGGATTGCCACACTGTGGACTCATCTATAATAAACAGAGTACCATGGATATTGATGCTGTACCCTGTAGGGCCTGGCAAAAGCACTCTGCAGATTCTTGTCTGTGATGGTGGGGAAAGATGCTATAGGTTCATAGTTTAGTACTAGGCTAACTGCCATTATCGGCCATTTTTTAAGCCTAGCCAATTACCCCATGTCAGAATCAAACCCTGCACCTTGTGTTTCAAAGGAAAGCACCTTAACCATTATGCCAACTATATGTAAGATGGAATGGGTGTGTGTTCCTGCAGTTTGTCTGCCACACAAGTATTTTCAGTGTTACCTCTGGGAGGGCTTGTGTGTCTGTGTATGTGTGTGTGTGTGTGTGTGTGTGTGTGTGTGTGTGTGTGTGTGTGTGTGTGTGTGTGTGTGTGTGTGTGTGTATGTGTTTATTATTACATTTCAGCACAGAACAGGTTTGTGCATGTCTTATGATGTGTAGCTATAGTTCATGGGTTCATAGGTAGGTACAAGGCTATCTGCCCAAGGGCATTTTTAAGTCTAGCCAGAGTGTGTCGGCTACTGAGCCGCTGTCAAGCAGAGCCAAAGAATTGATCCCAGGTTACCCATCTACTCATCAAGGCTTCTCTTGAAGAGTGTTAGTGAGGGGCTCTGCCTAATGTAGTTAGGAATTTTGTTCCAAAGCATGGGGAGTCTCTGTGACAGGAGTCTATCCCTCCAGTGGCTCACAGTGACTTGGATTTCTTTCGGTGGAGCATGTCCATCATTTCTGAGTTGGACATGGCTTTGTAAGTCAGGCAGAGATCACCTCTGAGTAAGCAATATGCCACTGAGTACAGCAGGAGTTTTTTCAGTCGGGCTGCATAGGACATATGTTTGAGGCCAGTAATCCTCTTGGTGAGGTGCTTTTGTGGTCTTTCCAGCTGTTGGAAGTGTCTTGTGAGATACATCCCAAATGGGGCATTGTACTCTATGATGGGTCTAATGAGTGACGAGTAGAGGGGCACTATGACCTCTTTATTTCTAGATGCGAACCCCTTAGTAATTAGATGGGCCACATAGAAGGATTTCCTAACTACTTTGGCAATATGATTATCAAAGGAGAGATTACTATCTACCAGGGTCCCCAGATCTCTTATTACCTCTTCTGTATTAAGGGGGCTGCCACCTATGTGGTAATTCGTGGATGTTTTGTTTTTCCCAGATGGGATGACTATGCATTTTTTGGCATTTAGCTTGAGGCCATGACTTTGACACCAGGTGTCTGTCTCAGTAAGGCCTTTTTGAAGGATGTCCATGTCAGTCAATTATGGCTCCCAGTTTGCAGTCATCGGCGAACTTGGTTAGCCATAGTCCTCCTGTGTTTGCCTGTACTTCTGAGAAATATATGCCGAACAGTAGGGGTCTCAGAACCGAGCCTTGTGGGACAGCACTTGTGACTGGTTTAGAGTCAGACTGGAGCCCACATTTCTTACCGTGTGTGTTCTGTCTGTAAGCCAGTTGGCAGCTCATCTTATGACGTAGGGGTTTATGCTCAGGCTGGTGAGTTTTTCTATAATACCCGAGTGAGGAATGGTGTTGAATGCCTTGGCAAAATCAAGGTAGGCTGTGTGACCCACCTTTCCCTCATCTATTGCCTTGGTGACTGTCTGAAAGAAGTCAACCAGGTTTAGTAGGCATGATCTGCCCTTAACAAAGCTGAACTGGGTTGGGTTAAGTGTTTGGACGTTCCCAGTGTCTTTGTAAATGAGTTCCATGATGATGTGCTCCATAGCCTTGCAGACCAGGCTAGTCAGGCTTATGGGGCGATAGTTACCAGGGTCAGTTGTGGCCCCTCTTTTGTAGAGCGGAATAACTGTTGCTGTGGACCATTCTATGGGCACGTAGCCTGTGGAGAGGCTGAGGTTGAACAGCGTGTTTAGGTGGGGAGTTAGTTCATTCTGTAATTCATGCAAGACGCAGCCTGGGACACCATCTGGCCCCATTGATGCTGTGTTTTTGGCTTCTGAAAGGGCTGTTTTCACCTGTGCGTCTGTAATTTCTGGGACACTACACTTTTCCAGTATTGTTGTGGGCCATTTTGAAGGTGAGAGGGAGGTGAAGTTTGCACTGAATCTATCTGCCAAGATGTTGGCAATATCAGTAGGTTCAGTATATTTTGTGCTATTTTGCACTAGCTCAGAACATATCTGCAAGTTGCCACTTAGATTCTTGACATAGCTAAAGAAGGCTTTGTGGTTACCTTCAAATCCTTGGCTATTTTTCTTTCAAAGTTAGCCTTGGATGATTTTATGAGTGACCTTAGTTTCTTACTGATACTGATCAGGGATGTCTTCCCTTCTTGGGATTTGCTTTTTTTCTTAACTAGTTTCCTCCTTCTGTTGTATAACCTGTTTATGGCAGGGGTCCACTAGACTGGTTTCCTTCTCTTAGGGGAGTGAGTCTTGGTCTTGCTAGGGATGGCATGATCCATGCATCCTTGTAGGTGCTCATAGCATGCAATTGTAAAGGATTCAGCATCTTGGGCAGTGTTATCCTTTAGCGTGGGGGCTGTGAAACTTACCACCTCTGCCTTAAGTTAGGTGAAGTTTGCTTTAGAAAAGTTTTCACTGTGGTTTCCTTGGCTGGGGGTGGTGATGAGGTGTGGACATCCAGGGTGATTTGTTTATGGTCTGATCTAACCAGTGATGGGTTGACCTCTGGTACGGAACACCTGTCGTCCATGTTGGTGATGACCAGGTCCAATATGTTGTGATCTCTGGTAGGGGAGTTTACCAGATGATCCAGGGCATTTGAGTTGATTAATTCCAGGAAGCGCTGAGCCTGGGAGTTTGTACTCAAGTAGTTTTACCAGCTAATGGTAGGGTAATTAAAATCACCCAATATCAGGGTGTTCGGTAGGACCTTCATGTTTTCCAATGTCTCCAGAAAGGCAGAATGGTGGTCCTGGATCATGGAGGGTGATCTGTAGCAGGCCACAATTTGCATTGCAGATTTGCCCAATGTTAGTTGCACATGGATGATCTCAGAGGTATCATGATGCGCCACTAATCTGAAGGTGTGAGTATCCTTGATGAATATGGATACACCCCCTCCTTTTGTGTTTCGGTCCGTGTTCTGTGGCCGAAATGTGTGGTATGAGTTGTAGCCCAGTAGTGCTGGAGTGCTCTCTAGAGCCTCGAACCAGGTTTCAGTTACTGCACAGATGTCAATGTTCTCCATACTTAGGAGTGCTTCAAGCGCATGCATTTTGAGATTTAAACTCCTGGCTTTGAGTAGCAAAACCCTAATTTTTTTACTTGTGCTGTTTACGGTGGTGGGTTTGAATTTTGAGCCTTGCCTAAAAAGACACTATGGGAGCAGCAAGAGCCTTGGCCAGTATTCGAAAGCCAAGGGGTAACAGGTGCAAGCCGTCACTTGTGAAGCAATGCGGCTTGTTGAGCATGTCATCCCAGGCTGACAGACACTGGATCCCCTTTGAATGACACCAAAAGCTTAGCCAATTGTTGAAATTGATAATTTTTTCTTTATACTGAGGTATCAATCTTGGTGAGGGCAGGATGCTACTCAGGGTCAGGGTCATACTCGCCTGGGCTACATGATCAGAGAGCTCTTCCATGTCTCTCTTCATGTAGTCCAGGGAGGTACATCTCAGGTCATTCACACCAACATGAACAATGACAGAGTCATATTTGTACGTGTTCTGGAGTGACCTAAGTGCTTGTGTTATGTGGCGGATTCTGGCTCCCGATAGGCAGCTAACAGTAACCTTCTCCTTGTCCAGCCTAGTGAGTGGGGCATCAGTGTGCCTGACTATTGAGTGACCTATTACTAGTGTGTTACGTATGTTATTTCGCCTTAAGGGCTGTGATTGTGCGGCACATTGATTTTGTCTGGTTTGTGATGGGAGGTGCAGGTTTTGTGGGTGTCTGCTTTGGAGCTCTCTGATGCTTTTACAGGTTTTTATTTAGAGCCTCTGAGTATGATTTAGTGTATTTATGTGTATTTTTTGCCAGTGCTGGTTTTGTAGGTCTATGTGAGGCTGGAGGCCTTCTCCTGATGACTGTCTGTTCCAGTCTTGTGTGGAGAGATCTTAGCCTCCAGTTTGGCTGTATAATTGCATCTCTCACATATGTTAGTGTTTTGTGGTAGGAGGAGAGGGCTGTCTATGTACATGAGGCAGTTGTAACATTGTCTCAGGATACCCAGATTCACCAGCTGGACTGGTCATGCTTGAATAGTAGGGTGAGCTGCTTAGTCACTTGCTTGGTGAGAGGTGGATAAAGAGCCGTGCCCTGCTGGGCAGTGAAGTGTCAGGGTATATTAGTGCTTGCTATTAGGTATAAACAAGTGCTGGACTGTAGGATGCTTTTTGAGTGCTTAGGTTGAGAGTTAGACTAGTTTCAAGTGAAAAACTGAAGAGGAGACTTAGTGGAACTGGGAATAATTTAACCCTAGCTAACTGGTGCTGCCCAGTGCACAAAACCATGCAAACTTGGTTTTTAAACTACTAACTCCTGCGTTGGAACCACTCCTCCAGGAACAGATGTCTGCTCAAAGTTCCCCTCTCTCACAGGTGAACAGAGAAACTTCCCTCTATCCAAGTAAGGTATGGGCAACTCAGAAACTTGTAACACAGCCCTGAATACAGCACTAGCCTGGAAAATGGACTATACTAGCTTAGAAAGGCGGGAAACAAGAATTCTTTTTTAAAAAGATAAGGTAAAAACAGTAAAAAGTACACCTAAAACAGCTTTAAATGACTAGAAGAGATCAGAAAAGGCTATCGCACTTTAGTGTGTAGCCTACAACAGTTAAACAATTTATTTAAACAAAACATTTTTTAAAAGTACAGACAGTCATATAAGTACAATATGTGAAAAAAAAAACAAGCTTTTAAATCACAATAAGTGCTGGAAAATCAGCGTTTAGGCAGAAAACAGTTAAGTACAGCAAGAAAATACAGAAAGCTGATAATCACTCCAAGGTCTTTCTTTTAAGCTAGAAGGCTTGTATCAGTTTAAGGCTTTCTAGTGCTTTCCAGTAGGTTAGTTACAGGAAAGATAGGAAACAAGCACAGATGTGGTCTTTTAAACAGAAAGTTGAAAGAGATGGACAACTTCCCGAATGATCAATAAACTACAATTCCTGGGCCAAGAACCACTCCTCTTGTGGTAGACAGGCTACCTAGACCTTACCGCTCCCACTGATAAGCTAGAAGGCTGCACTCCAACACAAAGGCTTGGGGGACTCAGAAGCTTACAAACAGTCCTGGATACAGCAAATCTGTACCTGGACTAGACTAGTTATGGGAAAGGTGGGGATCAAGCACAAACACGGGCTTTAAAACCAGAAAGTTGAGAGAGATGGAAAAAACTGCCCAAATGGCCAATAAACTATAATTTATGGGCCAAAACCCACTCTTCCAGTGGTAGATATTCTACCTGATGCTTACCACTCCCACTGATAAGCTAGAAGGCTTCCCTCCAACACAGAAAGGCTTGGGGGGCTCAGAAGCTTACAAAGAGTCCTGGATACAGCAAATCTGTACCTGGACTAGACTTGTAACAGGAAAGGCAGGAAACAAGCACAAACATGGGCTTTTGAATCAGAAGGTTGAAAGAGATGGAAGAGCTTCCCAAACGGCCAATAAACTATAATTTCTGGGCCAGAAACCTCTCCTCCTGTGGTAGATAGGCTACTAGTGCTTACCACTCCCACTGATAAGCTAGAAGGATTCCCTCCAACACAGAATGGCTTGGGGGGGCTCAGGAGCTTATAAACAGTCCTGGATACAGCAAGTCTGTATCTGGACTAGACAAGTTACAGGAAAGGCAGGAAACAAGTTAGGATTTTTTTTTTTTATTTTTATTTTTTTACAGAAAAGCAGCTAAAACAGCAGTAAATACAATTCAAATACAGTGCAGGCTAGCACACATGTATCAATATTACGGCAAATACAGTTTAATTAAATGCAATTAAATTAACAAATGACTAAAAAACAAGTGCAGAAGGCATTAAATTAGAAGGCTATTTACAAGCAGTAAGTAATACGTGCTGAGTAAGAACAACTGAACAGATAACAGCATGCAGAACAGCAACTAAGACAGTTACAGTAAGAGCAACTGAATATATATATATATATATATATATATATATATATATATATATATATATATATAAAATTTTTTTTTTTTTGAGGGAGGGAACACAGCAGAATTAAGAGGCTGCAGGAGTTGTCCCTCTCAAATGCTCTCTTTGTACACATTAGGAGAGCCTGAAATCAGAATATGATCTCACTGCACTCAATTGAGTGAGCATATGAGAAAGGCCCAGAAGGAGTATCCAAATACAAACTTACAAGAGGGGCGGGCAGTTTCAAAGCCGCCAAGATTAATACCAGGACAAGAACAGGGAGGGTGGGTAGGAGAAACACAGTGGAGACAGCAAGAGACAGAAACAGTACAGCACCACTATAAATAATAGGCAAGTGTATAAATACAGCACAGTGCAAATTAAAAACTGAAAAGCCACACAGTCATGGCCAAAACTGGCTTATTAAACAATATAAAATAAAATAAAATGTATATATACACAATTGAAGTACTAAGAGCTTTCACCCTTCAAAAACTAGGGCATCATCAGAGTACTAAAAATGTAATGGCATATCTACCCCTTTATATAAGTAATTACAAATTAGTTAATTTGTTAATTGTCAAATAAAATACTGGGCGATAAACCCTTCAAGTACATCAAAAACATATTGTTATGTTGTTCATGCATTGAAAAAATAATCCATGCAAAACAATTCCATAAAAAAAATACATATATTAATGGTAGTAAAACATCTTTTAAGAAACAAAGTGTATAAAAACAATAATAAATAAATAAAATGATATAAAAATACTGTAAAAATCCTATTTCTTGAAGCTCCAGTGGTAAAAAAGCTTTGTAGATATATTAAAATTACATTTTTACATTACAAATAAATGCTGCTCAAAAAATAAATTTAAATTTATGTAGATGGTATCCTAAAATAAATAAAAAAATCACATAATAATAATCTATACCATCTAAGTAGAGGTGTAGCCCCTATGTTATAAATAAACATATAGTTAATATCTAAAAGACAATCAAATGAAATGTGATTTGTGTTTTAGTATACTGGATATAGATATATGTTCATTGATACCTGGCGAAGTACAAGCATTCAGTCTTAGTTGCCAGAGGCATTCCTTAGCCTCCAGCAAAGTCTTACGATCACCACCCTTATGTATGTTATAAGGTATTCTATCTATAATAAAAAATAAAAATCTCTTAAAATTTGGACATCTAGAACTATGTGTAAAAAGAGAACTTGTAGTTTTTTGTTTTTAGATATCTCTGACATGTTCCACAATCCGTTATCTAAGCCTGCTAATGTTTTTTCCAAAATAGAAAGCTGAACATGTCAAACATGTTGCTAAATAAACAATCATCTTAGTATTACAATTACAATATCCAGGGCATCTAATCATTTTGTTAAAATTACTAATAGCAACATAAGGACCATCGTTGATATATTTACATGTACGACAGGTTCCACATTTGCTCATCTTAGACATTTTAAAAGTGTCTCTATTTGTATTCATTTCGTAAATTTCCTTTAAATTCCCCCCTCTACTGAATGTAATCTTTGGATGACTGCCAATAATTCCTAACAATTCAACATTATTCGTAAAAACACTTGTCCAAGTCTCATGTATAATATTAACAATATTGTAAAATGTTTCATTGTATGATAATATAAAAGTATCATTTCTTGAAATATTAGCATTCGTGTTTAAAATATTATTACATCCAAATTTAATAATAGGTCTATACAATAAATGTCTTTTAATAAAAATCTCTTTTTTAGTATTATTAATAAGTTCATTAGGGTATCCCCTATCAAGGAACATATCAGATAATTTCTCAATTTCAAGCTCAAAGGTATTGTCATCACTGACTATTCTTTTTTTTTCACTAAATATTTTTTTTTATTATTTCAAATAAGATGTTTTAAACATTACATGAAATAAAGATAAATAACATATTTACAATTCGAAAACATTACTAACTTCAAACCATTATATAACTATTTACATTAGTGTCTATGCAAATAACATTGAAATTCTATATTATATAGTTAGAAACATAAGGTGATATATCTTCTTTGATCTTTTCAAGTATTTCCAGTACTTTCATCCAAGAGTAATAGTAAGAAGTAGATCTTTTAGTTCTGTTCTTCACTGTTAATATTTCCATGTGAGCAACTGTTGTTGTTAAAGTCTCAAATTCCTTGAACGTAGGCGAAGCCTCATTTTTCCAGTGTATAGTTATGATTTTACATGAAATTGCCAATAGTGACTATAGGATTTTAGTGTCTTTTTTTGGTACACAGTTTGGAATAGGAGAGTTGAATAAAATTAAAGACTTTGTTAATTGAAAATTATCATTATAAACAGTCTGAAAAAATAGTTAATGGATTTCCAGTACATATTGAGACATATACATTCATAAAAAACATGCTGCCAATCTGCTTTTATCTTGGTATGGCATCTCCAACATTGATCTTCAATAGAATACATTTTGGCTAACCTATGTGGTGTATAGAAACTTCTGTGTAGATATCTCCAAGTGAATAATTGCCAGTATTTTGATAATGTAAAAAATTTGGAAGATTTTAAAATATTACTTTTTTCTTCTTCAACTGGAGGATGGTTGTTTATTAAAGTATAATAATCCCAGTATGATTTTTCATGATAGTTTTTTGTTTTTTTAAAAATTTTATAGATATTAGATAAATAACCTGTACCCTGATAAGGCTGTTTGGTGATAAGAATAAGGTATTCAATGAGTTTTGGAGCTTCATGTCTAACTGAAGGTTGCATTTGTCCTATTTTATTTATAAGAAAATGCCTTAGATTTTGTAAAAATAGCCAATTGTCTTTATTTATATTATAATTATAAATTATCTGTTCCTTTGTTAGAATGTTCCCTTTCTCTATAAGTTGATGCCAAAAGAGTAATGTTTCTTCTTTAAGTATATTTATTTTAGATATTTGGAATGTATCTTTATTTATTTATTTATTTATTTATTTTATTTTACATTTGTTGACCGGGCTAGTCTGGCTGGATACATGTCCATTTTCAGCAGAGGCCCGAGGAGAAAAGCTCCACTATATGCTAAGTACATTACATAAAAAAAATTTACTACTCTAAGATAATAGCTAAGATCAGATATTAGAAAAACAAAAGAAAGATAATTTAAAAAAGAAACAAGTTTACAATAAGCAGTTCATTAAATATACACAATTGTACAAAAAGTACATACTTAAATCTCAAAGCAGTGAAAGAAACAAAACTGAGGTGGGTAGAGAAGAAAAGAGTGGAGGGGAAACAGGGTAAGAGAAAATGGTTAGTCAGGTGTATTGCAGGAACACAGCCAATGATTTTGGAAGTAGTGTTTAATTTTTTGTTTGAAAAGTGGCAGGGATGTAGTCAGAGTTATGTCACTAGGTAGGAGATTCCAACTTCTACCTATTGTGTTAGTGAATAAAGAATCACCTGCTGTGTTGTTTGCCTTTATAGATTTTGTCATGAGTTTACAAGAGGAGCGAAGTGAGTTGAGATTGTTGTAAGGGATTAGAAGTTGAGAGAGTATTGGGGTGTTGTCAGGTAGGTGTAAAATGTTGTGGGCAATAGTGAGTTGAGGAATTTTAAGGTAGTTTTGAAATTCGAGCCAACCTAGTTGTTTTAGGTTTATACAATGGTGGGTCCTAAATGGGTTACTAGTGGCGAGCTATGTTGTTATAGCAGGTTGCAAGTTTGTTGAGGTTACTTTTCTTAAGGTTTGTATAAATAGGGGAAGTGTATAGGAGAGTTGATAAAAGATGAGATTGTGCAATTTTGATTCTAGTTGCTGGGGTTAGAAAAGGTTTGATGCGATAAAGGGATCCTATTTTTCTGTTAACTAACTTGATGTTGTTGTTAATGTGCTGATCGAAGGAGAGATTATTGTCAATGGTTATTCCTAAAAGTTTTGTAGTGGGATCAGGTGAGATGAGAGTACCATTATTTGAGGAAATGGTAAAGTTTAAAGGGGGGGAGGGAGTGGTGGGGGAGAAGAGGAGGAGTTTTGTTTTTTTGGCATTTAGAAGGAGAAACCGTTTAGAAAACCATGTTTCTACGGAATTAAAGGTATTTTGGGTCAGTGAGATCAGTTCTGTAGAGGATGGTGCTGAGCAGATAAGGGTTGAATCATCTGCGTATTGTATGCAGGTTGCTTGTGGGATTGCAGTCTGTAGATCGTTAATAAAGAGAGAGAACAGAAGTGGACCAAGAATGGAGCCCTGGGGAACTCCGATGGAAATGGGTAAGAGTGATGAGATATGGTTTTCCCATATTACTGCTTGTTGTCTGTTGTTAAGATAAGATTTAAACCACTTAATGGCGAATTTATCACAAGAGAGAGATTCAAGAATGTTGATTAAGAGAGAGTGGTTGACCATATCGAAAGCTTTAGAGAGATCAATGAAGAGAGCAGAAGAGAGAGTATTGTTGTTTCGATTTTTGTTGATAGTATCTACAAAGGAAAGAAGGGCAGTGGTGGTACTGTGGTGAGGTCTAAAGCCATGCTGACAGTTTGCTATTATGTTGTGAAGAGAGATAGTGCACAAATTGCTGATGAATACATTTTTCCATGATTTTTGCTAGGGGTGAGAGAAGGGCGATAGGTCTAAAGTTGGAAAGGTCAAGGGAGTTACCACCTTTATGTAGTGGGATAATATAGGAGATTTTCCAGATGTCAGGGATGGTTCCCTCTTGGATAGTTCTGTTTATAAGTAAGGATATAGGGTAAGCAATTTCTTTGGCAGCTTTCTGAAGGAAGAGAGAAGGGAGCTTGTCTGCAGAAGGGTGCAAGGTTTCAGTTTGTGAATGAGTCTATAGATGAAAGAAGTAGATATGGGTTTTAGAGAGAAGTTATAGGAGGAGTTAGCTATATTATTTGGAATATAAGAGTTGTTGGTGTTCATTTGTTTGGCTAGGGATTGAATAGTTTCAGAGAAAAAGAGTTGAAAGCATTGTGAGTGTTGCGCGGGGGTTCTGGGTCAGCATTGAGCGGGGATGGGGTTTTACCAATTCCTGGGCAGACAAGTCTATTTACTGATGACCAGAAATATTTAGAATTGTTAAGATGAGTTTCCTGAAGTTCACAGTAGAATTTTTTCTTGTCAGAGATTATTGATTTCTTAGCTAGATTTCTAAGCTGGTGAAAAAGAACTAAATCAGGGTTTTGTCTATGGCATCTCCATTTTGTCCATGCTTTGTTTCTAGTATGAATGAGTTTTTTAGTATTGTTGGTAAGCCATGGGGCTGTTTTGGTTTTTACTCTAATAGAACGTTCAGGAGCATGTTTATCAAGTATGGATAAGAAGGTAGTATTGAAAAATGAGACTGCCTCCTCCAGGGGAAGTGATTTTAAGCAATTCCAATTGCATGCTCTCAGTTCAGCTTGGAAGAGGTCTATGTTAAAATGCTTGATAGAACGAATTAGCCTAGTATTTGGGAGGTTAACACATTCGGATTTTTGTCTAGTAATGTAGGTTAGGGAGTGGTCACTGACATCGTCTGACATAGTACCTACTTTATACTGTTTGTTGACTTTATTTGTGAGTATCCAGTCTAATATACTCTCTCTCTTACTGGGTTTATGGACTCTTGTAGTTGAGGTAATGGTTTGGGTGAAACCATGTAGGTTAATATGAGAGGAGGGATTGTCATCATTAATGGTGTTCCAATCTATGTTAACGTCGCCAAGAATTATGGTTTCTTGGGGGTAGGTGGTAGAAACCCAGCTTAGAAAGTCTTCTAATATTGGAATGTTGTTACCTGGAGGAAGATACATGCATATAAAGTAAAGGGCTTTTTTGGCATTTAGTTGGAGTTTAATAATGATGGCTTCTATTTTGCTATCTTGGTTTGGACATGCTGGTTGGGTAGAGATGTTTAGTTGATTTTTGAAAAGTATTGCTACTCCACCACCCTTACGTTTTAAGCGGTCATGTCTTACTATATTATAACCTTGGGGTATAATCTCTGAGTCTTTTGTGCCTGGGTTTAGCCAGGTTTCAGAGAGGCAAAGGATGTCAAAAGAGTGGATATCTAAGAGGGCATGTATGAAAGGTATTTTCTTATGTATGCTTTGAATGTTGAGGTGTCCTATGAGGAAGTTATTGTTAGGGTTAGGTGAGCAGTTTTGGGGAGGAGGGGAGATAGGGCCAGGGTTGGGGTGGATGTCCCCATCTTGTAGGGTAGGATTAACTAGTTTAGTTAAAAGATTGTTCTTTAGAAATGTGAGAGGTTTTGTTTTTTTGTCTGATTGTAGGAGGTAGGTAAGATGATGTAGCCTGTGGAATATAGGTAGATGATAGCTAGGGGTGGAATTAACATTAGAGTATGATGTGAAAGTGAATAAAGTAGAAGTGTGTTTTTGTGAAGCATTTTGATAGTTGTTAAGTGAAATTTCAAAGAAGGTGAGATGGTATGTAGAGAGAAGGGTGGTCAAGAGTAAGATTGAGAGTATAGGCGGAGTTGGTATGTAGGGAGTCATTATTTAGTTATCCGAGAAGTGAGGAGGAAGGAGGAAAGTACACGGGAGAGAGGATGAGTGTGGTAAGCAGGAGAGGGGGTGGTATATCTTTTGAAAAGTTGGAAAAAAGAATTGGATGCTAAAGGGAATAGAGAATGATAGGACTAGAGGAGATAGAGTAGGGTAAAAGGAGAAGTATAAGTAAGGGAGAAAGGTAATATAAGAAATTAAGGTAATGGGCAAAGAAAGAGATTGTGGGAGTGGAAGGGGTGTGTTAAGGCTTTGGTAACAAATTGGCGGGAAGGAGAGGGATAGGATAGGAGGGAAAGGGGTGTGGTTGTAGAGCTATAAGACTAGGACCCCTGGGGGTGGGTGGGAATTGGGGGTAGGGAGGGGAGCGGAGTGAGCCAGGGCTTGGAACAGCGGGATTTACAAAGTAAACCAAAGAGGAAGGAAAAATTATCAGAGAAAGTTGGCTGAGGCCAAGTAAGTAGAGTATCTAGGAGGATAGGGCAAGCGTGGAAGAAGAAAGGGATAGGAATATGAAGGGTGAAATAGTCAGCATAGGGTAGAGATACAAAACTGGTACACAAGATAATTAAAGGGGAAAGGGAGACATATAGTGGTCAGTAGCTGAGATTACAGTAATGTAGAGAGGGTCACAGTGGAAGTAAAAGATAAGGTTAGAGGGAGGGAAAGCTCAGGCTTAAATAACACGTTTGGTCAGGGAGGGATTGGAAATGTAAGAGTAAGGGTGGGGGTTGCTGCTGGCAAGCTTGACTGGGAGCTAACAGATAGCTTGGCAGGGTTAAAAGTGATACAATTTACGAGTCTAACATAAAGGTAGACATACTTTCTTGACTCTTGATGTAGAGGGTTGCAGGAGAAGTCTAGGTTTTGGAAAGTTCCAAGGGTAGTTGGCAAACAATACAGTAGCAGAAATTAGCGGAGGGGTTCCACCTAGGCAAAAGCACAGGGTATATCCAGGGGGTAGCTAATATCGGAGGAGAGAAGTTGAGAAAATAAAATAATGTTAGAATAACTAATTGCAACACAATGTAATTAAGACAGTGCAGAAATCACAGGTCGTTTTTGTAAAAATACATTTGAATTATTTGACAATGAAAAGGCAGTAACAAACAGGCTGGGATGAGAGAATTGCACAGCAGTAGTTAATGTTAGGCACAGCACAATATGCACAGTCTTACAAAAGGCTACTACCAGCTATATCATAAACTGCACTAGAGAAGCTATTACCACAAATGTATTAATTAATAGATTAAAAGCACAGGGAAACAGAGGGGAGCATCTAGTTCCAGACAGTTATCCTTGAATGAAAGATGAGGGTAGGTACCTGAAGGGGAAGAGAAACCCCAGCCTAATCTAGAATATTTGGTGTAAAAGCTATAGGGAAAATAAGAAAAATCCAAGAATTAATATTTGGTATTTTGTTTATATATGTTTTGAACACTGAAAGTGTAGAGCTTACATAGTTTGATGGCAATTTTTTAATAGTATTCCTTTTCCCTAAAAAATAATCTTTTAACATCCATATAAGGAGTGATGGCATTACTGTTGTCTTGTATGTGATTATAATTGATTTCTATGTAAATGTGCTCATGGGCTTGTTTCCATATAGGTGTGTATGAATTATTTAACCATAGTGTTATGTTTTTAATAACAGATGAGGTAATATATAAATCAATATCCGGTAAATTAATTCCACCCTCTTCCCAATCTGGCAAATGTTTATTTAAGGCTATACGGGGTTTATTTGGAAACCATAGAAAATTTTAAATTAGTTTATTGTATCTTTGAATAATATATTTGGGAGGTGGCAATGAAAAATTTTGTATTAAGTATAATATTTTGGGAAATATGATTATTTTAATAGGATATAATCTGTCTGTTGTTGAAAAGATATATTTATTCCAGTAACCAATTGTTTGTTCTATTTTGTCTAGTATTTTATTATAGTTAAATATTAGAGAATCTGTTAATTCATTGAGTAGATTTATTCCCAAATATAATAATTTACTTTCTGTTACTATATATTTGGAAAATCTTTTGTTTATATTATTATTTTTTTTTTACAATTACAGGGCATAATTTTAGTTTTGTTTTCATTAAATTTTAAGCCTGAAATATTTTGAAATTTATTCATGGAGTTAAATGGAGCATTCAAAGACTCATTTGCATCTGAGAGAGTTAATAGTATGTCATCAGCAAAGAGTTGGATTTTAAGGTTTAACATTTTATTAATACAAATGCCCGTTATGTTATTGTTTCATCTGATTTGATTTGCAAAGGGTTCTATGAGTAATGCAAATAACAATGGTGATAAAGGGCAACCTTGTTTAGTTCCCTTTTTGATTGTTATAGGGCCTGATCTATATGATCCCAGTTTAACATATGCAGTAGATTTTTCATATAGTATTTGGATAAGATTATTAAAATTAGAAGAAAAGTTATATTCTTTTAAAACTAGTGAAAGAAAGTTCCAGTTAACCGAATCAAAAGCTTTATTAATATCTAATGAGATTACATTTAAATCTAGGACTTTAGGTTTGCTATAATCTATTAATGTTAGTATTCTTTTAATATTATCTGAAGTATTTCTTCCTTTAATAAAACCTGTTTGATCTTTGTGAATTAAGAAAGGAAGAAAGTGTTTGATCATATTTGCGTATATAGCCATAAACATCTTATAGTCTATATTGAGTAATGCTATTGGCCTATATGAGGAACACTGCTTCTCATCTTTATCTGGTTTGATAATTGGGGATATCAATGAATATTTCCAAGAGGGTGGTGTATTGAAATCTTTATTGGCTATATCATATACTTTTAATAATAAAGATATGGCTTGATTGGGAATTAATTTATACATTTCTGGTAGCATATTGTCTGGGCCAGGTGCTTTATTTGTCTTGAGCTTTTTAATTTGTGATTTTAATTCTGTCATATTGATTGGTTTGTTTATAATGTCTATTTGTTCTTGTGTTAATTTAATATGAATATTGTTTTCTAAGTATTTTGTTATATCCTTAGTAGGTGTATCTTGAGTATTTATGGAATTATCAATGTTAAATTGGAGTCTAAATGCTTCTAAAATATCATTTAGTTCCGTAACTCTTTTGTTAGTATTAGGAATAAATATTTCTTTTATTTGCTTAGATTTAATTATTTTTTTGTTCTATTAGTTAAGTATCTCAGGTGTGCTGAATTAGTAGAATATGAGTTTATTTTTATCTTTTCTAAGTTAATCATAATCTTATGATGTAGCAATTCTGTATACTTCTTATTGATTTGTGTAAGTTCTTGAACTTGAGTAGCATTACCCTTTTGTATTTCCAGTTTCAAGTTATCTGCTTTGTTTTGTAAGTCTAGCATATCTTTATTCCATAACTTCCTTTTATTTATGTACCAGGATAATATCTTCCCATATGTAACTGCTTTTAATGAATCCCAGACATATATTTCTGAAATATCTTCTGTATAATTTATTTCTAGAAAGTTTTTGATTGTTTCTTCATAAAATTCTTTGAAATCTGTCAATTTTGGGATATAGGAAGGTATCCTAGTAATGGGATTTGAATAAAATGGTGTAAGCTCTATCTCAAAGACTATGGCATTATGATCAGATAAGGGACAATTTATGATTTTGACTTTGTCGATTTTTGTTATTAGGTCATTGGCAACATATATTCTATCAATTCTAGAGTTATTTTTATATCTATGAGAATAAAATGTGAAGATTAGTGAGTCTGGTTCTGCAAATTCATTTATATCCTTTAAATACAATGTATCTATAAATTTTGATAGTGCTTTAGAGATAGGTTGTTTTCTTCTTTTGGATTTAGAATCTGTATCTTTTTCATTCATTATACAGTTGAAGTCTCCTGCCAATATCAGGCTACCCTTAGTTAAATGAATTATCTCTTCAAAATGCTGTTTAACTGTTTTTAATCCTAGTCCTGGGATCCAATATAGATTTACTAATGTATAGATTCTCTTATTTAACTCTATTGAAACTAGACAAAACATACCTGATGTATCTTGGTGAGTAGTGATTATTTTAGGTGTTATAGTTGAGTTGTGAAGTAGTATACCTACTCCTCTTTTATTTGTTTTGTATTGAGAGTTTATTAGTACTGTGCAATTATTAATATTTAAGTTGTTTATATATTTATCTAATAAGTGTGCCTCTTGTAAAAAGACTATTTGTGGTTTATGTAAGTTTATGTACTTGAATAGGCTTCTCCTTTTATTACTATTATTTAGACCATTAACATTTATGGATAACCATTTCATTTCCTAGTTTTGAGTTTGTTTTATGTGTGAGTTTATGTAAATATTGTTTATTCTTAGTTCCATCTTGAATATAGAATTCAAAAAGTTTTTCTTGTATGATTTTTTTCATGTTTCTGAGCGACACCAAAGTGATAGAATAAAAAAAAAACAAAGAACTTCCATACTTGTCATTCTTAACCTTAAAAACCATTCCCTATCACTATGAGGTAATATACCTCTTTGTTTGGTTAGTGAATCTAACCAAACAAACTTTCTACCCTCACAAATAATATTTGGATCAGTTTCTCTTATCCTCTTAGTTTTTAAATAAAGATAATTGAATAATATATTAAGATAATCTAATCAGCTAAAATATATATATATATATATATTCTTTACTCATCTTATTGTAATTCAATAATACTTATTTCTAATCAGGTTTCAAAAAGGTACAAATATTTTGATTAAGGTAGTATCATTTCAAAATAATTTAGGGTATTAATAAACATCATGTTAAAATCTATAACTGTATATTTCATACATCTGTTGAAAACTATTTACTGACATTACTGTATAATACAATATCATTGTTGTGCAATTGTTTTAGATTACTCAAGTCCAAAACCAGTGTTTAAATTAATATTTGCAAAGTCATATTGGAATAAAAACATGAATAGTTCTGAAATCACATCATATTTCATGTTTAACATAAACTGAAATGCAATACAATGTACAAGTATATTAATATTTCTTTAGTAGACATTAAATATGTTCCTCTGATTGCATTTTTCAGCTTTTCAAAGATAATTCCCATGGCTGGAGACAACAAGATCACAATTTAGACATCTCCCTTATCCAAGAGACTACTTATAATGTTGTTACTTGATTGAGTGTTTTGTTGTTAACACATCAACTTTCAGAGGGACTTTGTATAATCAAAACTGACACAGTACAGAGGTAAAACTGCAGTGCACTTGACCACATTTTTAAAGCAAACATCTATGTATATCACATATTAACTGTTACAGCTTAGACTGACACTTAACCAGTGAGTTTATCTGCTGACAATAAGTGCTGGAGATATAATTTTGACTTACTTAACACCAGTAATTTAATCTTATGACTGAATAAAAGTATACTGGAGAAAATATCAAAATAATGGAAGCTGCTAAGATTTAAACTATTTGTATGAAAATGTTACAGGTTAAAATTCCTAACTCATTTTGCAGTAAATAGACAAAATGTATTTAAACTATGGGGTAACACCTTTATTATGTCAAAAAAGGTGTTTAAGAAGCTTGTTTTTCCTCTAACATCAGAGGATAGCTATGGTGATCCATGTACTGCAAGAGTATTATTTATCCTGGTAATTGCTTTATGACTGTATATAGAAATATTTAATTCAAATCATTAACTGGCATTACAATATTTCTCAGAAAAGTTCTTTTATAGTTAATGACTAGATAGAACGCATCATTGAGAGGATACATTTATCAAATGTCAAATGCTTTAGCTATAATATGTGTCCCCTCGAATTAATCCCCAATGAATTTACGGCTTACTAAACTTGCAGACTAATATTGGCATCTTTTCATGTAGTCATATTGGAACATGAAAATACAGGTCTGCTAATTAGGAACAATCAGGCACTCAACTGCTAGACAATACATTTGTCTGCAGAAAGGTTTAAGAATTATAGTTGCATTGTCAAGCATTTTTGTTTACACTAACAGTAACATGATAATTAGTATTGTGTCATTCTTGATAATGTAAAAAGCCAGGTAATATTATAAGAAGGGTGAAGCCACAGCCAGGTAATATAATAAGAAGAGTACAGCCGCAGTCATTATTCAGATGAGCAAACGGGAACAGCATGAGCCATCCAAGGATGGATAGCTCATTGAGTACCTGCCACAATGTATGTTCATAATGCATGGTAACTTAGTAATAAATTAGGGTGTGGGCTAAGCCTCTCCCTCTTCTACTCAAATTAGATTTAATACAATATGTGTGTAGAACACAGATGCTTCGACAAAGTTCAAAGCTATATGGGATATAAATATTGTATAATTGACACATTGGGTTAAATCCACTGTTGTTATGTTACTTATTATAGTTGTTTATATAATTATTGCTTCTACTTTCTCTATCTAGTATATTATACTGTTATTTAAATGTTTGATTTGCTAAATGTACATTTAACCTTCTTATTGCATCCCATTTGTCCTCTTGTGGGCATATTTTTGTAGCAGGACATTAGTAGTATTTTGTAGGAGCACCAATGTGGGAAATGGCAATTTTCCTTAAAATAAACCTGTCAGTTGCTTGACATTTACTAGTTTATTTAGAGAATTTGTAAAACAGCAGTGATTTTATTTGCTGATGATTAATTTCTGCTCTTTAAACTCTGCTGTATAAAACATAGTAAGGGATAGCTAAAATGACTGGAAATCTAAACTGACAGAAAGACAATCAGATATATGTCCTTATGTATCAAGGTGCTAAAAGACATCAGTAGCCATAAACTGAAAGTGCTTCAAAATTATATATCTGTATATATTTATATGAATCTTTTATATTATTTACGTTTCCTTAGAAGGGATTTAGGTTTCTGTATCTTTAAATGTGAACCTAGTTTATTTTCTGACTAGACGTCAATTAGAAAGAGTCAAGGGATGACGTACACAAGTAAATGCGACAAGCAATAAGTAACTCAAGTTTCTAGTGATGTTTGTGGCTGTTAAATTGTCTCGAGAACCAAGCGGGAAAAGGTATGTGTTTTTTCTTTTTTCTTTTCCCTTCTCTTATTTGGTGACAAACTCATGTAGTGTGCACGCGAGCACTCTAGTTTGCGAAGTAGTGTTCACAACTATCAAACTTTGCATTTTAAACATGCTATGCCTTATTTCTCTACAATATAAAAGACAACAGTATATCTAAGCTAGTCACAAGCATCTTTCAACTCCGGATGTCCGGAGCCACAACACAACTGACTTATAGCCTCAAAATATCCCTTAAGGCATATTTTTTCACTGGACTATATCAGTATGTGCATATGGGTCAAAGGCAGAACATCTTTTAAGCTTATTTAAAGTAGTCTTATGATACATCCTAACTGAAATACTTCATTTCAAAAGCAACACATTTCTGCCCAGCATTAGCGTTTATCCAAACAGGGACACTTTTAACTTATAAAAAGTAATGCTGTCAGGGATGTAACTGATAATAAGTTATATAGCAGTCACTATTATACCTATTAAGCAATATAACCATATACTGATTAAAATATTATAAGTTAATGAAGATTTTATAAAAAGAAGAGAAAAATAAAAACAACAAAACACAAAGAGAGAAAATAAACAAATAAATAAATAAATAACTATTTTGGGAACATTATTATGCATTGATTACTCTGATTAAGAATATGAAAATAATAGATGGATAATAATGAAAAATAGAGTAATGTTTAAATTATGCTTAGTATATTGATGTGATTTGAGATAAATGTATTTACATTTATGCTAATTTTGACATTTAAAATATAATTGAAAACAGTACCTGTTTTGGTGTAAGTTGAAGACAGTAAGAACTTTTCTTTTGTTGTTAGTATTATTATTTAGATTTTTACAGAATATAACATATGTAAGATTATTTGTCCTTTAGTTTTTTTTTCTTTTGCTCAATAGTTTTCCAATTATTTAATTCAGCATTTCTCTTCGGTGTACTTATTGTCCAGTCCATAGATTCTTTATGTGTTAGGATGTTGTTGTTGGTAAGGTATTTTATTGCTGAATCTACTGTTTCAAAGATTTTTATTCCATTTGGTAGAAAAACTTTCAGTCTTGCTGGGAATAAAAGATGGACTTTCAGTTGCTTTTTCTTCAAGGTTTTTTTTATTGGTAGAAATTCTTTTCTTTTTGAAACCACCTTTGTAGAATAATCATTGTCAAATCTTATTAATGAATCATTGTATTTGATGGGAGAATTTGCCCAAGCATTTCTTAATATAAGATCTTTATCTTGTGTAGAAAAAAGTCTCACAATTATAGATCTCGGCTTGTTCTTACCCGGAAAAGAAGCATTTCCAGAAGCTGCTAGTGATCTATGCGCCCGTTCTATACCATATGAAAGAGCTTCAGGTATTTTTGTTACGTCTGGTATCCAGGTGGTAAGAAAGTTTATCATATTGTCCCCTTCAGATTTTTCTGGTAGACCATATATTCTAATATTATTTCTTCTTGTTCGATTTTCCATATCATCAAGCTTTTCTAGTAAATATGTATTCTGTTGAAGTAAGAATTCAGTTTGTTGTTCCTCTATTTGGATTCTAGTGTCAATGTCACTTAATGACTGTTCAATAAGTGATATCTGTCCTTTCTGCTGTGTAAACATTTCTTGAAGCTGTTCCAGTTGTTGTGAGCACTTTTCTTTAAAAGTATCTATTTTATTGTCCATCTTGCCGATTTATATTGTAAGTTCCTGTATATTTGTAATGAGAGACTGCAGGTCTTTTTTGAAAGAAGAGTCTTGGGCTGTATTCCTTAGATGACTCATGCTGTAAAGCTGATATTGGTGCTGATTTTCCAGTAATTAATTTGACAGGAATTATTCAAGTTCTGGCGATAACATTTTTCTTATAGATGCTTAGAGTTATTAGAAATAAGTTAGTAATAAAAAATTCTTCAAATTAAATATTATTTTGTAAAATTCCTGTCAAAAATTGTATTGAGGTAAGAGAGCTGAAATGAAGTGCAGCTATCAGTTCAGCATCCTAGCCACGCCCCATCACTGACAATTCTTGATAGTCTTACCATCTGGCCTTTAATTAAATTCCTTTTTTGGTGGTATGGATGACAGCTATTAAAATGTAGGAAGGAATTAGAAAATGTTTTCTTCCTAAAAATATTAGAATGAATCTCACCCTCACTGAGAGAAAAAACAATATCAAGATATTCACAATTGTTTTCATAGATTTTGCTAGTAAATTCTAAAAACCTAGATGTCCTACCCAAAAACTGTACAAATTCTGCAAATTCATCTCTTTCACCTGTCCAGAAAATGAGAATATCATCCAGGTATCTCAAATATAGGGCAATGTTGGACCAATATGTGGATGTAAAAACATGTTCAATTTCCCAATTCGCTAACGTGCAAATTAAGTTGCAAAATGTGTACTTATCAGTTTGAAATAGATTCCAATTCTGCAGCTGACAGCAAATCTGTCAGCTTTCCCGCAGTTCACAGAAATGCAGTCTGTATTGGAATTACAACAAGATACCCCTCAGGCAATGACTAACAGCTAGGATGTGGGCTGGCTCAACAACCCCATCCCTGAAACTAGCTTGAGCTACCCTGAGAAAAAAACACAGTGGAGACAACAAGAGACAGAAACAATATAGCTCCACTATAAATAATAGGCAAGTGTATAAATACAGCACAGTGCAAATTAAGTGTTACTAGGGGTACAGACAACTAATTTGTGTGAGCTGACTGTCTCTAGTTGCAATACGTACTTGAACCTCTTGCATGGATACTCATTTTGTGGTGATAGCAAATGGTTACAAGCAAGCATGTGGCAGTTTGTACACTGCCTCACATTGTCTAGTGCTACAAGGCTTGAAACAGATGGCACAATAGAAGACAAGAGAACCTATGGTTGATTTAGTATCATAATATTTGCAGTTATGGATATATGGAGGCACAACAAAAATATCTGGCAGCATACATTTCTTTGTGTTACGGTGTTTTGCGGACCCGTACCTAACAGCGAGTGTGGGAGGGGGCTGAATAATAAATAAAGGGAGAGTGAATGCTGTACAAAGCAGTCAGAACAGCAGAAAATAGCATAACACAGCATAACACAATAGAACACAATACAGTACAATGAACTACTGCTCAATACATACAGGACATTAAAATGTAATATTTAGTACAGAGAAGAGAAGGTACAGATGCCACAGTGCAATCATTTAAGAAATGTCCAATGCAGTGCAATGTAGGAGCACCTGACCAGTGGGCATAGATGCCACAGAACAGAATTCCAATGCAATGTTCAGTGAAGTGTTAAGTTATTAATGTAGTACTCAACAGCAGGCAAAGATGCCACACTACAATATTAAAATAGCTTTAGATAATACTGATTCCAAAATTTCAAAATGAGAATAATATAATATAATATAAAGATATATATATATATATATATATATATATATATATATATATATATATATATATATATATATATATATATATATACAGTATACATACATGCCCACATTTTTGCCTCAACTTTTGGTCAGTTTCTCCTAAAATGTGAAGTTTCCTGGCAACTTATCAAAGACTGAAGTCACAAAATAACAAACATTTGAGTTTCAGGCTTCATACCTTTCAGAAAATGCATATTAATACAAAACCTTAAATCCTCTTAACTTATAAGTTAATAAGAACAATATTTAAAAGTTGACCCTATTTTTAGACCTGTGTCCCTCCCTATATTAATGGCTTTGTCCAGAATTCCTTGACTAAGATGAGAAAAATGAGTAGACAAAGGCTTTTGATAGAATTGGCACAGGTGCTGAAACATGATAAACAAAGCTTCAATTACGGTATGAAATATAATGAAGAAACACAGAAATAATGTAGCAAGGCATGGCCAAAGAGACATTTAAACACAACAATGTGATCACCTAATTAAGAAATGACAAAGTCAATACCATCACAGGAAATAACAGAGCAGGGAGAAAAAAATAATCAGTCACAGCTCTGGAATACACAGCAGGGCAGACCTGATGGGTAAGAAAATGAACTGGGAACCAAAAAAGAGCTAATAAAAAATCCCTTTCCTTAGCTGCTTGCTAGCTACTACAAAATATATCTGTCAAATATTTCTAATTTTGCAGAATGTTATTTAGTTTCATATTTTTGGTCTGTTCCTCATAAAACTTGTGCTTTTCTGGCAAATCATTGACAACTGTACTGCAGCCACTACATAATGACAACATACAACATAGCTATCGCTGATTTTTCAGAATGTGCTTGTTCTCACCTCTGTTATTCTAGCATCTCTCAAAGTATATAGGTATAATGTTTAAAATTTGTCCATGATTCTAGACCTTTACCCCTTGAGTTTTTTGCAACTGTCCCAAACACTTACGCTAAGACATTGGCAGCTAGCTTATAGCTGAAGTGCGACTTGAGAGTGCAAAGAAGAGAAAAGAGCATTCATTAGTAAAACTTATGCTGTTAAGTGCTATGCCTGACTAAATATACACAAACCAAATCTTTGTTAATTAGCAAACTCAAACCTCACCCAATCAGGATACAAAATTCCTTTTCAAGACTTTAACAAGTGGATACAAATGTGGCTCTCATCCTTTAGTCCAAGGGTTTACGCTGTGCAGTGCTGCTTGCAGAGTCACAGATTGTACCACTTGTCCATGAAAAATCATTTTAAGTAGGGGTTATTATAGGTTCATAGGTTCATACTAGGCTATCTGCCCTAGGGCATTTATAAGCCTAGCCAGAATGTGTTTGGCTTTTGCCACCCATTTTAAATGAATTTTGCTATGTCCCTTTTTGAGGTTAGTATACTCTGCCTCTGTCTAACAGTGACACAGAAGTGATACCCAGGGTAAACCTACAATCTCCCATCCACTCATCAAGATTCCTCTTGAAGAGAATCAATGAGGGACTCTGCCTAACCTGGACTGAGTATACTAACATCAAAAAAGGACATAGCAAAACTCATTTAAAATGGGTGGCAAAAGCCAAACACATTCTGGCTAGGCTTATAAATGCCCTAGGGCAGATAGCCTCCAGCATGTCCTATTTATTTCAGTGCTGAGGTTCAAGTCTCTCGAGCGCATAGCTCGATGGGATTTGGATTTTCTGAGGTGCAGCATGTCCATTAATTCCGGGTTGGACATGGCTTTATACGTCAGGCACAGATCGCCTCTGAGCAGGCGGTATGCCACTGAGTAAAGCTGGAGTTTCTTTAACCGGGCAGCATATGGCATCTGTTTCAGCCCTTTGATCCCCTTGGTGAGGTACTTTTGGGGTCTTTCCAATTGCTGCAGGTGTCTGGTAAGGTACATCCCAAAAGGGGCATTATACTCAATTATGGGCCTGATCAGGGATGAGTAAAGAGGCACGATGACCATCACCTGATGATTATAAAATAAATAAATAAATAAATAACTACTGGATTATGCTGCTCATATCACTGACACCCACAAAAAAAAAAGTCAGCTAGAGGTCTGCATCAAGCAAGTAATTATCTATAAGTTTACTATGACTCATGAACTTTTATGGGAAAGAAAGTGACTGAACAATGTTTGTTTATTGGTATACAGTCAAATGTTTACTGGTATACAGTCAAAGAACTTAACAGCCATGACTGTGCAACAGTAAAACATTTTAGTGTTGGTGTGAATGATTGAGCTGGCAATACAGATGGGGCCACTCAACTAGCACCGAGCACTAGGCAGCTGCCTAGGGAAATATGTACTTGATCTGGCACTTACTCTATATGTGTTTTTAAAAATATTGGCAAATTTCTCCATCAAATCATTTCCTTCTGGATGACAAGAGGTAGTTTTTTAACTGCTGTTTTCGAGGATTCCTCTACAAAGTAGTCAGTTGACATAACGTAAAGTTGGACTCTGTTTCTCCATCAGTATTTCCTGGGAAAAAATTTCCTGCTGAAAAATTCTGACATAACATTTTCCAATTTTTCAATTTGTTATAGGACAAAATTACCATCTTATGGTAACTACACTTCTTATCTGTGGAGTTGGAGGTATAAAGAGGCCTCACAATTTAATGAAAACATTTTGTCGTGCTATAACAGGCAATAGCACAAAAGATATTTTAGCTTTATTTCCTGCTTTACTGATCTTCTAGCAATGCCATCACATCTTGTGGCACAATCTTGAGTCTGGAAGTTCCTTCTTGTGTACTTCTTTGTCCTATTATCTGAAAAAAAATAATATCATGGATTATGGCAAGAAATGCCTATCTATTGCTAGGCCTTGTCCTTCTTGTCCTCCATTAGGAGTTCATTCTCTATATAGATTCTTAGCTTCATAGATTCATAGATATTCCAATGCTACTGACCATTCTTGCTTTGCCAGTACCATCTTCTCAGGCAATACCTCCTTTCTCCAGGAGGCAATACTGGTCAGTTCTGGAGGAAATTTGTGTATACCTATCCAGACATAAAATGAATGCTTAAAAGAATATAGTTAATCACTGAAGGAGGTGCTGAATTATAAACATGCCCCTCCATCATGGTTGAGTTACCTATTAGTAAATTATTAGGTTCCTGGATCAAGTATTGGTGGAGATACTGGACTTGTAGAGAAATAAGAGGTCCAGGACAACTGGATCTCTAATGGCATGGTAAGTGAGATAGATATCTCCAATCAAAAATCTATAAGATGCTGAATAAAAGCATAGAGCTTGTAGCCTTTCTTGCTAACTTGGGGACTTTAAGCCAGAAATCTTTTTAGTTAAGAACCCTTAAGATATTTCTAATTTTTTGAGATGTTTAGTGAGGTGCAACCCAAATGGGGCATTGTACTCAATAATTAGGCTCATCAATACTGAGTCTAAAACAGTGATTACTTCTTTAAACCTTGCTGATATTCTTTTGGCAATTAGCTGGGCTAAATAAAAGGATTTCATAAGAAACAGTTGTTAATAACCCCTATCCCACAATATGGGCTCATCCTACCGTTGGAAATCTGGACTCTCCTTGCCTACCACCTACAGGCATTTTAATATGAAATCTGACAGCTGTATATGCCAAATTGATACCTTTGTTATTCTTTCCAGTTCCCTATCCTAGGGAAGTATAATATCTTTTGACAACTGCTACCAAGCACCCTTTTCCCTTCAATAGCTCCTTCCATAGGAAGTCCTGTACCTTTTGACAGCCGTGTCAGGGATTCAGGCTTGCTATAACTACCCAGTTCTTCCTGCAAAATGACCAAATTCTCAGCCTTCAATGAAGGTCGGGCAATGGCTATCCCTCTCTCTTCTGTTACTTTCTCTATGCATACTATTCTCCATGTCTGGCTGTATAAAATCAGATGGAGAACATCGATATCTGTGCAGTAACAGAAACCTGATTCAGGACTCCCGAGAGCACCCCAGCACTACCAGGTTATACCTCATACCATGCTTTTCGGCCCCAAAACTTGGACCGAACCACAAAAGGAGGGGGAGTATCGATATTCATCAAAGATACCCACACCTCCAGGTTGGTGGCAAAGCACGAAGCATCAGAGACTATCCATGTGCAACTAACAGTGGGTAAAACTGCCTTCCAGTTTATAGCCTGCTACAGAGCACCCTCCCAAACCCAGGAACCCCACTCGGCCTTCCTGAGAACACTGGAAAATATGAAAGTCTCTCCGAACACCATTATATTGGGCGACTTCAACTACCCAAACATAGATTGGGAGCATTACTCTAGCTCCAACACCCTTGCCCAAAGATTCCTAGAATTCATAAACTCAAATGCTATGGAACAACTTGTTACCACTCCCACAAGAGGGGAAAACATACTGGACCTGAATCATCACCAACATGGGGACTCTATGCTCCAGACCAGAAGTGTATCCCTCACTGGTAAGATCAGACCATAAACTGATCTCACTGGATATTCACATCCAGACCCCACCCCCTGCCCAGAAAACCACAGTGAAAAACTTCTCTAAAGCAAATTTCACACTCCTCAAAACCGAGGTGGAATCTTTCAAAGCCCCCGGGCCTGTGGAAAATACGGCCCAGACCGCAGAATCATTTATAAATGCATTCTATGAACACCTTCAGAAATGCATGGATCATGCAATCCCAAATAAAACCAAGACCCAATCCTCCAAAGGCAGACGACCTGTCTGGTGGACCCCAGCCATAAACAAACTATACAATAGAAGGAGGAAGCTACTACATGATAGAGCAAAATCCCAAAAAGGGAAGGCATCACTGATCAGTATTAGCAAAAAACTAAGGGCACTCATAAAATCGTCAAAGGCCAGCTTCGAGAGAAAAATTGCACAGGACACTAAGGATAATCACAAGGCTTTCTTTAGTTATGTTAGGAACCTGGGTGGGAATTCCAAGATATGCTCAGAATTAGTCCAAAATGACAAAAATACACGAACCCACAGACATTGCCAACATCCTAGCTGACAGGTTCAGCGCAAACTTCTCCCCTCCCCACCAAAGGGCAAATATCTATCCCAGCAGAGTGCTGCCCCTGACATCTCAGATGCTCAGGTGGGAGCCGCCCTCTCCAAAGCAAAAAACACAGCATCAATGGGACCAGACGGTGTCCCAGGCTGCGTCCTACATGAACTCCAAGAAGAGCTAAACCCAAACATAAAACTACTGTTCAATCTCAGCCTTACTACAGGATATGTACCCAAAGAGTGGCGTGCAGCAACAGTGGTCCCTCTCCACAAAGGTGGTGCCTCAACAGACCCTGGAAACTATCACCCCATAAGCCTGACTAGCTTGGTCTGCAAAGCTATGGAAAGGATCATCATGGACCTCATAAATAAAGATATTGGGGACCTACAGACACTGGATCCTACCCAGTTCGGCTTTGTTAAGGGCAGATCCTGCCTCTTAAACCTGGTTGACTTCTTTGAAACAGTCACCAAGGCCATTGACGAAGGGAAGGTGGTCCACACAGCCTATCTGGACCTCGCAAAAGCCTTCGATACAATACCCCACTCGGGCATTATAGATAAGCTCACCAGCTTAAATATAAACCCCTATGTCACTAGATGGGTTGCAAACTGACTCAAGGACAGAACCCACATGGTTAGAATTGCTGGAGCCATGTAAAACTCCAAACCAGTTACAAGTGGCGTCCCACAAGGCTCAGTCCTGGGACCTCTCTTGTTTGGTATATATTTCTCGGAGGTACAGGCCAACACGGAAGGACTGTGGCTGACCAAGTTCACAGATGACTGCAAACTGGGCGCCATAATAGACTCTCCAGCTGACACAAGCATCCTCCAAAAGGGCCTCATAGAAACAGACAACTGGTGCCAGAGCCATGGCCTCAAGCTAAATGCCAAAAAGTGTATAGTCATCCCCTTTGGCAAAAACAAAGTGCCCACAAATTACCACATAGGTGGTAATCCATTAAGTACAGAAGAAGTAATTAGGGACCTGGGGACCCAAGTTGATAGCAATCTCTCATTTGACAACCACGTGGCCAAAGTGGTTAGAAAAACATTTTATATAGCCCACCTAATCATGAAGGGATTCACATCTAGATTAGGGGAGGTCATCGTGCCTCTTTACTCATCCCTCATCAGGCCCATAATTGAGTACAATGCCCCTTTTGGGATGTACCTTACCAAACACCTGCAGCAACTGGAAAGACCCCAAATGTACCTCACCAATAGGATCAAAGGGCTCAAACAGATGCCATATGCTGCCTGGTTAAAGAAACTCCAGCTCTACTCAGTGGCATACCACCTGCTCAGAGGTGACCTGTGCCTGACGTATAAGGCCATGTCCAACCCAGAATTAAGGGACATGCTGCACCTCAAAAAATCCAAATCCCATCGAGCTACACGCTCGAGAGACTTGAACCTCAGCACTGAAATAAATAGGACATGCTGGAGGGACAGATTCATAACCCAGAGGCTCCCTTCACTATGGAATAAAATCCCAGTCCAGGTTAGGCAGAGTCCCTCATTGACTCTCTTCAGGGCATAGCAAAATTAATTTAAAATTGGTGGAAAAAGCCAAACATACTCTGGCTAGGCTTATAAATGCCCTAGGGCAGATAGCCTAGTATGAACCTATAAACCTATGAACCTATGTAACAAACAGTAATGAACCAATAAAAAGTAATAATTTCCTGTTAAACGTATAGAGAAGTGTCATAAAACATGGCCACTATATTGTTGCCCTATTCCTCTTCCTGTTCTGAATGAGCTTTAGCCAGTTGTAATTGTAAAGGTAATTGCCTTGTGTCCCTAACTAATGTAGTGTACCTTTGCAAGTAATGTTCCTGTAACAACAGCAGACTTAGCAGCAATTATGCATAATGCAGTATCTCTGTTAGTAATGTATCTTTACTCTCTGCCACAATAGTATATAGGCCCTTCTGATTGACTTGGGTGTCTTTCAAGGTAACCCAGCAATGCCATGATCCCATCTGTCATCTTCATCTCATGACTTTTTTTGTCATTCCCTCCTATGTGGATACTTAGATGATATATGTACCTCTCGGTCACACTAGAAACAATTAATCCAAGACTATGGCATGTGCTGAAACCAGCAGCCTATATTCTTTTTGTGAGAAACCTGTTGTGATTAGGGTACTCCCATAGGCTCACTTAAACCAATGTGCAGTACTAGGTGCAGCTTTCTTGTGCAGGTGAGCCTTGCTGCATAGATAAAGATTACCCTTTCTAATGATCTCTTCAATTTTTACCCATTCTCAGTGTGTCAGCCAAAATATCATATGCTCAGGGAAGCTGCTGTCTGCTTGCTTTCTCACCATAAAATATCACACAATTTCAGAAGTAGCAACTTGATAAAAAATTCACCTATTTATTAATACGTGTTTTATTTCTGCAAAGAAATCACCAACTTCTTATATGTTCTCTCTATTTTTCCTATAAACTCCAAGCCTGAGTTTAAAATATTCCAAAAGAACATTTTTAATTTTGCAATTATTCAAAGAATCAGAATCCGACATCTTATTTAATGTAAACACTCCTTTGAGCAAAAGCACAGGAGTTAAAATGCTCACCCATTGCCCGTATTCCATTGAGCGTTCAATGGACCCCAGTTCAAATTATCACAAAAAATCTATTAAAGTTAGTACCTTCTTTACACTGAGGAAAACATAGCACTGTCCTTAACTTGTACTGCTGAGTTTACACTCCGATTATTATTACTAAGCATTTGATAAAAATTGAGTATCTTCTTCTCATGGTGATTCTGCTTCTGTCTTTCCTCTCACTCGTCTTCCTTTTCCCATACCTCATCCAGTTTATACAGACATTTCCTTTCCTCCTCTGTGGGTACCTACTGTGTTATTCTATATGCTGCTGCAATTTCCTCAAGTTTCATAAACTACACTAGTTTAATAAGTTACAGCTACAATATGAGATCATCTGTGAATGGACTGGGTGTACCATGTTACTTGTATGCAGCCCCAACTTGGATTTCTCAAGGTGCAATGGCTGAAAGATGACTGCATACATGCTGGCTATGTATTCATGCTTTTCCAGAGAAGAATGTAAGAGTGGTTATATGTACTCCTCAATCATTTGTGACACTGACATTTTGGCATGTTCTAAAGAGTTTGTTTTATGTTTTTTCCAAATAATCTGATTGAAATATAGGGTTACTGTTATGCAAGATTTATTTTTACACTCTTGTTTTGCGACTGTTAAGGATATATACCTGTTGATGACAAAATTATTTTGAAGGCTATGCAAATCCAGTTCACAATATTCACACTAATGCAAACCGATTAATACAGTCTGGGGCTACAATTTTTTAATCTGCACTGCTGATCACCAGATGAAATTCAAAACACCAATGGCCTTTATAGCACATACCAAATGCATACTATTATTGCTAGTTATGAGTCATGTCTGATATTCCTGCATAACCTTTATACTGACGAATTGCAGAGCAGTTATAAGTAATGGCTTCATAAAATTTCTCCAACCTGACTTTCATCCGAGTAATTTCCAGTACAGTCTAACCAGTAGTAATTAAAACTTCACCAGAACTGATTTTTGGATTTGTGTACACACACAAACACACACACACACACACACACACACACACACACACACACACACACACACACACACACACACACGCACGCACGCACGCACACGCACACACACACACACACACACACATACACACGCATACACACAGTGGCTCTAGCAAGACAGATCAACAACCAATTAACTGTGACCAATTGATATAGGGCTTTTTTTTTGCTTTCTCAGTGAAGTTTTCTGTTCATCCTACAACATTTCTGGCATGGAACACATTGGAACATTAAATGTATTTAAGTGAAAATAATTCTGACTACAGTAATACATTTTAGTTGGTTTCAAAAGGAAAGACAAATACACATACTACATGTGACATGCCAGATCAAAGGCAATTTAACTGTGGTCAGCTGATTGCATGCATCAGCTGCTTTGAAATATTGGCTGCCTCCCCTTCCCAAGGGGGAGAATGTTTTTTGACTGGGTAAATCTATTCAGTTTGACTGTGAATCAGTGAAACATATTCTGGATGAAGCCATTTATTTTGCATTTTCTCTCTCTCTCTCTCTCTCTCTCTCTCTCTCTCTTGTCTTCTCTTGAATGGTAGTCTGCCACCTTTGACAAGATCAGAGTGAGACAATGTGCTGCTTTTCATAGGTTCACAGGTTCATAGATTGGTACTAGGCTATCGGCCCTAGGGCCTATACAAGCCTAGCCATAACAATTCCCTGGATATTTCTTCCCACAATATTTACTTCCCTGGACTCCTGTCTAGCAGGTCGACTGACATGATCCCCGGGGTGAATTTCCTATCTCCCATCCAATTGTCACGATTTCTTATGAAGAAGACCAAGGAGGCACTCTGCTTAACATGTATAGGTAGTCTATTCTAGAGTATGGGGGGTCTCTGTGTCAGGGACCCATCCCTCCAGCATGTTTTGTTCATTGTGATGACAAGGTTTAGATCCCTGGTGCGTGTGACTCTGAGAGATTGGGATTTCTTTAAGTGGAGCATGTCCAACAGCTCAGGGTTTGACATGGCCTTGTATGTTAAGCAGAGATCGCCTCTGAGTAGATGATATGCCACAGAGTATATCTGGAGTTTTTTTTAGATGGTCAGCATAGGGCATCTGCTTTAGGCCTGTGATTCTTTTAGTGAGGTATTTCTGTGGCCTTTCCAGCTGTTGCAGATGTCTTGTGAGGTACATAACAAATTGGGCATTGTACTCTATAATGGGTCTAATGAGGGATGAGTACAGTGGGACAATGACCTCATTTTTTTCTGGATGAAAAGCCCTTAGTGATGAGGTGTGCCACATAGAAGGATTTCCTGACTGTTGAGGCAATGTGGTTGTCGAAGGTGGGACCACTGTCTACCTGTGTCACTAAGTCTCTCATCACACTTTCAGTGTTTAGTGTATTGCCGCCTATGTGGCAATTCATGGGTACATGTTTTTTCCCAAAGGGCATAACTATACATATCTTGGCATTAAGCTTGAGCCCATAGCTCTGGCACCATGCATCTGTTTCTGGAAGGCCCTTTTGTAGAATATCCACATAATTTGGGGATACAATAATGGTTCCCAGTTTGCAGTCATCTGCGAACTTTGTTAGCCAGAGTCCCTTAGTGTTGGCCTGTACTTTAGAGAAGCAGATACCAAATAAGAGTGGCGCCAGGACTGAACCCTGAGGTACTACACTTGTCACTTATCTGGAGCTGGAATTGGAGTCGGCTACTTTTACAGTGTGGGTTCTGTCAGTAAGCCAGTTGGCAACCCATCACGTGATGTAGGGATTTATGCCCAGTTTAGTAAGTTTATCTATGATTCCAGAGTGGGGGATGGTGTTGAAGGCCTTGACGAGGTCCAGATAGGCTGTGTCCACAGCTCTGGAGACTAATTTGAAGAAGTGAATCAGGTTCAGGAGAAAAGATCGGCCCTTCACAAACCCAAACTGTGTGGGGCCTAGTGTTTGAATGTTGCCCATGTCTTTGTTTATAAGTTCCATGATAATGCGTTCCATGCCCTTGCAGATCAGGCTCGTCAGACTGAGGGGACAGTAGTTCCCGGGATCCATGGTGGATCCCCCTTGGGAAGTGGGATAACTATAGCTGTGCGCCACTCCGTGGGTACAAAGCCTGAGGTGAGGCTATGATTAAACATGATACTTAGGTGAGGTGCCAGTTCATTTTGTAGTTTATGTAGTACACAGCCCAGGATGTCATCTGGTCCCATAGATTCTGTATTATTAGCTTTGAAGAGTGCGGTTTCTACCTGTGTGGCTGTGATTACCGGAATGTGGCAATCTTTTGGTATTGAGATGGGTTCTTTAGTGGGTGAGAGGGGGGGTGAAGTTGGGACTAAATCGATCTGCCAGGATATTGGCAATATTCTTGGGATCAGTATATTTAATGCCATTCTGCTGTAGCTCAGAGCAGATCTGAGCATTGCCATTTAGATTCTTGACATAAGTATAGAATGCCTTGTGGTTGTCTTTGGAATCTTTGACAATTTTATTTTTGTAACTAGCTTTGGAGGATTTTATGAGGGATCTCAGCTTCTTACGGAGGCTGGTAAGGAAGTTTTTTGCATCCTGGGATTTTCATCTTTTCCGCAACAGTTTCTTTCTTCTGTTGTATAGTTTGTTTATGGCAGGGGACCATCAAATTGGCTTCCCTTTTTTGGAGGAGAGCATCTTGGTTTTATTTGGGATGGCACGATTCATGCATGAGTGGATGTGCTCGTACAGTACCTTAGTGTATTATTCAGAAGTCAAACTTTCAGCTTCCATCTGCATGGGTGCTATGAAGTTTGTCACTTCTGACTTGAGTAGCATGAAGTTGGCTTTGGAGAAGTTTTTTACAGAGGTTTCCTTACTGGTGGGTGGGGGTGGGATGTGGCTGTCAAGGGTGATTAGCTTATGGTCAGACCTGACCAATGAGGGAGTGACCACTGGTGTGGAGCATCTATCTCCCATGTTGATAATGACCAGGTCTAGGATATTGGATCCCTTGGTGAGACAATGGATTAGTTGATCCAGGGCATTGGAATTTATGTATTCCAAGAACTGTTGGGAAAAGGTGTTGGTACCTGAGTAGTTTTCCCAGTTAATGGCAGGGTAGTTGAAATCACCCAGTATTAGGGTCAAGACAAGACGAGCGTACACTGCAAAGTCCAACAAGGTTTAATAGCTGAGTAAAACAAGCTTAGAGCAATCAGTAGTCCGGTGCACACTCGGGTAACTGCCAAGCAATAAAAAGTTAAAAATGATCTGGCTGCACAGAATCCAAGTCACAAAGTGTAAAGCGCTTTTTGTTAGGAAACACTCCTCCTAACTTCTTCAGACAATAGTGCTCAGAAAGAAAAAACAAGTTTAAGTACTATCCTAGTGACTCATACTTGTTAATACAATTAAGCCAATTAAGCACAGTCACATAATTTAAAGGTGTAATCCTAAAATACTGAAGTCAAACAGTTTGTTTTTTGTTAAGTCATTAGGTAAAATGAGTGCTTTATATGAGTGTTTTATAAAAAAAACAAAGTTCTGTTGTCTTATAATGGAACATGTAGTAAATTAAATAGTATTAATTAAAATTGTAGTTAGTTCACTTTACTTATAACTAATGTTCAGGGACCTGTGGAAGTAGTAATCTTTTCATAAAAAAATGTGTTGTGTAATGTTTCTTTTAACCTATAAAAGGTGGGTGTATCTTAGCAGTTGTAACCTCCCTAGGGCTAATGAGCATCTATTATTTAACCATCCAACAAAAATAATGTGTGTGCAGCTACTATCTCTTAAGGCTCTTTAATTTTAGCACACATAGAATAGAAGTCATTTGGGTGTTTTGTTGTATCTTAATATTTTCCAATATGTTTAGAAAGATGTAGTGAGAATCTTGGGGCATGGTGGGGGATCTCTAGCAAGCTACAATTTGGATTGCAGTTCTATCTGGTGTTAGTTGCACCTGGAGAATTTCAGATGCATTGTGTTGGGCAACTAGCCTGGAGGTGTGAATATCCTTGGTGAATATGGACACTCCTCCACCTTTAATGTTTCGGTCTTGGTTTGGTGGCTGAAAAGTGGGGTAAGAGTTGTAGCCTAGAATTGCACGGGTGCTCTCTGGAGCCTTGAACCAGGTCTCAGTTACTGCACAGATATCGATGTTCTCCATTTTTAGGAGTGCCTCGAGAGAGTGCATTTTGAGGTTTAGACTTCTAGCATTGAGTAGCATTACCTTCAGATTTTTCATGCTTGTACCTGTTACGGTGATGGTTTTGTCCTTTGAACCTTGCCTAAAAAAGGCACTATAGTGGTGGCAAGAGCTTTAGCCAGTAACCTGAATCACAGGGGTGACAGGTGTAGACCATCTCTGGCAAAGCATCGTGGTTTGTCGATCATGTCATCCCAGACAGACAGATATTGGATCCCCTTTGAATGACACCAGAAGCTTAGCCAATTGTTGAAGTCAATCATTTTGTCCTTATACTGTGGTATCATTCTGGGTGAAGGCAGGATGCTATTCAGGGCTAGGGTCATACCTGCCTGGGCCACATGATCCGAGAGCTCTTCCATGTCTCTTTTCATGTAGTCCACAGAGGTATGTCTCAAGTCATTCACTCCAACACGGACGATGTTGTTGTCTTTCGGCTTTTCCCGGTTAGGGGTTGCCACAGCGGAACTCCGGTCCGCTAATGATTGGCAGTAGATTTTCATGAATGCCGAGGTGCCAGCTCGATGTTCAACCTTCAACGAAGGCGTGCCCATTTATGCATGTCTTTCGAACGCCTACCCAACCATGGGGAAGAAATGCAGACTCCACACAGAAGGCACTCCCCGCACTCCAGCGAAGAATCGAATGGGAGAACCTCTTGCTGTGAGGCAACAATGCTACCGCTGCACCACCGCAGAAGTACACTCCAACATGGACAATGACAGAGTCATATTTGTACTTGTTGTAGAGTGACTTGAGTGCATGTAATATGTGGTGGATCCTGGCACCTGACAGGCAGCTGACTGTAATTTTCTCCTTGTTCAGCCTGGTGAGTCGGACATCAGTGTGCCTGACAATAGAGTCACCTATGACTAAAGTGTTGGGTATGTTGTCTTGCCTTAGGGGCTGTTGTTGGGTGGCACACTGGTGTTGTGAGCTATGTGTCACTTTGGTTGTGACTGGTGTTTGTTTGTGTTTCAGCTTCAGAGGTCCTTGTTGCTTGGGCAGGTTAATGTTAAGGGCCTCCGCATATGTGGGTTTAGTGTTGCTATGTGTGGGTGATGAAGGTGTGGGTTTTGAAGAGCTATGGGTTGCTTGAGGTGTAGTGCAGGTGTTAACCTTCTCCTATTGACTGTCTAACACAATCTTGGCTGGAGAGAGCTTTGCTTCCAGTTTGGCTATGTAAATGCATCTCTCACAGGTTGTAGTGTTGGGTGATAGGAGGAGAGGGTTATCTGTGTACATGAGGCAGTTGCTGAATTGCCCCAGTATGCCCAGATTCACCAGGTGGACAGGAGAAATCAACGGAAGCTGACCCTTGGACATGCCTGTTTAGGTGCTTTTTTCCTTACCTTTGCAAAGTACTTTGCAATTATAGGCTGTTTAGTGCCTACGATTAATTTCTCCTTATTAACAAGGAGAGTTGAGTGCTTGTATCAGTTTAAGGCTTCCTAGTGCTTTCCAGCAGGTTCTAGAGCAAGCACTAGTCACAGGGGTTCAGATTTTAGTGCTACTACTGAGAAACCAGCTAGTTCCAAGGGAAAATTTAAATAGCAGACTTTCTCGCACCTGGAATAATTTAACCGTAGCCCTGCAGTGCTGCACAATGTGAAAAATGTGCAAACACATGTGTTTTTAAGCCAGAAAGTTGAAAGGATAGAAATCAGCCCAAAATGGCTAATAAAATTACAATTTCAGAGCTGGAAACCTCTCCTCTAGCTTTAGATAGGCAGTACAATGCTCACCACTCCCACTGGTAAGCAGTTGGACGTCCTTCTACCACAGCAATGTCTGGATAGCTCTGAACACAGAAAATAAAGTCCTGAAACCAGCAAAGCCTGGGATCTAGACTATACTAGCTAGGAAAGGCGGGAAACATGCAAACAAGATAGTATTTTTTGTTTTTGGGGGGGTTTGTTAAAACAGGCTAAACAATGCAATAATACAGTAAATAAGCACAGAAGAGGCTAACACAATTGAGTGTTTAGCCCTAAACAGTAAATGCAATTAAAACTCTACAAAATTAGCAATTTAAAACTTTTTAAATGAAGCAAGGCAAGTGCACAACTGAAAAACGATTTAAAAGGCAGTAATACAGTAGAATAAGTAGCTAGTCTACATATACAGAAAAGTCTATATATACAGAAAAGCAGCTAAAACAACACTAAAACAATTCAGATGCAGTGCAACCTATAGCACTTGAGTTGTAGCAATATTAAGGCAAATACAGTTTTAATAAATGCACTAAAATATACTCTATATTTCCAAAATGTTTGAGAAGCACAGTCAAAACACAAGGAGATTCAGGCAATTTTGTTTTTTTTTGTTTTTTTTTTTTTGTTTTTTTAGAATTTTTTTTTTAGAAAGGGAGAAAGGAGGAACAGAAGGAAAGAAACTAAAAGGGTTGGCTTTCTCAGATCTTCTCTCTGTATTAGGTAGAATGAGCTAATGACACTAGACTGGGAGGAGTGTCCAATATCAAATTTAGAGTAAGGTTGGGCAACTGCAAGGCCAGCAGGTAAAAAGATAAGATGCCAATAGGGAGGGAGGGTAGGAAGCTATTTTAGGCAGAAAACACTACAGAAATGTTTATCACAGCAGAAAACCAGCAGTGAGCCAATAGCTATGAAATACAGTACAACTATCTTCTTCTTCTTTTGGCTTTTCCCTGTTAGGGGTCACCACAGTGGAACTCCGGTCCGCTAATGATTGGCAGAAGATTTTTACGGTGCCGAGATGCCAGCCCGACGCCCAACCTTCAATGAAGGTACGCCCATTCACGCATGTCTTTCGAATGCCACTCGACTGCGGGGAGGACAAGTGGACTCCACACAGATGGCGCTCCAGCAGAGAATCGAATGGGAGAACCTCTTGCTGTGAGGCAACAATGCTACAGCTGCACCACCGTGGCTACTAAAATACAGTACAAGTATGCAGTATACAATAAAATTGCTATAAATATCTAAAATAAGCAATAACTACTAAAAATAAGCAAAACAAGGCTACTTATTGCAATATATCACAGATCAGGTGCTCCTCCTCAGATAGCTCTGTGTGTAATGGCTGAAACACATTTCATTTATTAATGTTTGGTCCCTGCCATATTATCATTTATTCCCACATCAACACCATACTCCTGCTGCCAGTTGTTTACTGTCCATCAAAGGGATAAAACCCCTGAACCAGGAGATGTGAGATCAGCTGGGGGCTCAAGAAGCTGGACGATCTAAGGATTAATGGCCAAGAGATGAAAATCTTCTCCCAGCACTCTCAGCTGGGAGGGAGAATTGTGTGAAAATCCTTGTCCTGTGCTTCACTGTTACTCCAGGGAAGAGACAAAGGGGGACCTGACACAGGTTGAGGTCCATCTGCGCTAGTGCATTAACACTTAGGGTTACTTCATGGTTGCATGGAGTCTATGTCATGACCAGTTGAGGGGTTAAGGCAGTATGATAAAACTGCTGTGTTGGCTGCCAGAAATAATCACAGCTCAGTGATTAGTTCCCTTGGCAAAAGAAATGGATGAACCGGGTACAAATCTTAACCAGCATGGAATCCACTATTGCTGTGGTAGTGTATTCTTTCAAAACTGCCCTTGGATTTTTTCCATCTCGTCTCTTGCTTTTATCATTATTTTCTTCTCAGTTTTCATTCTTTCCTACCAAAGTTGCTGTTTAATAAATAATAAGGGTGTTGCTGTTTAATAAATAATATGGGTGTTGCTGTTTAATAAATAATAAGGGTTATCTACAAGCAACTGCACATTCAAATCAATGGTTTCCAAAATATAAATAACAAAGGTGGAGCTAAACGATAAAAACACACAAAAAATATTTTGCCACTCTGCTTCCCCCATGTGGGGGACTACACACCCCCAAATGACAAATGCCATCTTCACAGTTACACAGCAGTGGAGAAAATATGAAAAATCCATGTAAAGCACCCCTCCAGCTCACACAATACAGGATAATGCAGTGAAATTCACCTCAGTATTAATTTTTCACATGAAAAGCCACTTGTTCACCAATACATCAACCATCTGAAACTATAAATAATAATACTAATAATAATAATACTATTGGGATTATTACTTTTTGTTAAATGGTTTGCTGTGCACAGTGTGTACTTTTTACACCATCCCTTGGTTAATGTATTGTCCTGAGAGAAAAACTGCTCCTGAACATTCTACCCTCTCCTTTTGGTTGACGTCTCTAGAACTGATGGGACATCACCAGGTAATACTTAAGAAAATAATATGTATGGGTACTTCAGAAAGTATTATGTTGTAGACTAGCTTTCCATGGCCTGCTATTATATTATGGAGTAAGAGAAAGGAGACATCATGTACTATATGATGTTACCTTTCCAGGCTCATTTTTAGGGTCAATTTTATTGATTTGTTTCAAGGCAATAATTTCAGCAGTACATTAGTAGAGTAGCTACAACCTTACAAGTTTTAACAATGGGAAGATTTTACCTTTTTCATTATTTTTATTATTATTTTTTTAATTGTAGGTTTTAAGATCAGATAAGAAATAAAACAAAAGTGCGTTAGTTTTCTTGGCATATTGTACATGAGTTCAAATCCGTTGCACTGAAGCAAGGTTTGATTCCCTCAGGCTGCATTGCTAACTATGTGTCACTTAACCAGACATCGCTCCTAGGCTGATTGCCTAACTGTGTGACTCGAAACAAGTCACTTAACCAGACATCGCTCCCAGGCTGAGTCTGAAAAAGTTCCATGGAGATCAGTGTCTATCCTAGAACACAAATAAAAAAATGTTTTGTTTCCAGTGCTAAATAAATCTTTTTATAATACAAATGTTTCAGAATTTCTTTTTTTTTACCATGAGCAGTAATATATATCTCCATTTTTGATGTTATTCTTCACACATTCAGTAGTATACCATGTGGTTTTGTAGGGTCTTTTTGCTTGGACATGAGATTGTTATTTTCCCCTTTTGGGAGAGTTCTGCTGCTTTTTAACTCAGAAAGTTCACTTATGTAAGAGTCGACCTTATCTCTAATATGTTGTTCATCTGCACAACATGCCATTGTACTGCCAATACATAAAAACACTGAGCCAGTGCTATGGCATATGCATGGCTTACTTACTAATTCACCTGTTACACTGATACACCCGAAGGTATGTGCATGCAAATATGTATGTGTACTATGGTGCTCATACAGTAAATATTTGAATTTATACCTCTGCAATTACAAACATGTAGGAATTATGGGTTAGCTCAGCTCTTAGCCTGACTTTCATAAAGTAGCTCTTAAGCATTTTTTTCTAACTGTTTCAAATGCATTTGCTTCCATTGTCTGGCACTGTGAATGCAGAAAACAGCAAGTGATAACTCCCACTGTGGTCTGCTCTTGAAAAAGCATTCTTCTGATCAATGCAACGATTAGCCCAACAACAGCAAAATGCTTACTTCTGCAGTGGTTACATAACTGTGTTTCCTCAGTTCTACTAAACATTGCTTTATACGACATCAATAGATACAATGCTTGACAGAACTGTGTATGCACTTAAATAAAAAAAAATAAAAGCAATATAGCACACAAACTTAGTTAAAGCTAAGTAAACTACGTGCCAAAACCCGTGCAGAACATGAAGTTTATACTGTTTCATTCACTGCCTATAAAATATGAAATGTCATTGTTATGCTGCAATGTCTCTTTTTTTTTGTTCACTGTCCTTTAACACTCAGTAAGATACCTTTTAACCCAAATGCTTAATCTTATTAGTGTAGATTTGCCTTTAGCTGTGGAGTATTGCTAAATTATTAACACTGCTGTTATAGCTTGTTAGAACTAACATAACATATACGATTATTGACATGGCTTCCAATCATGATAACCTTTTGTTAAATACCTCTTCAAATGCTAAGATCTGGTTTCACACTAAGGTATGACAGTGCTGGCCAACAAATGACAGCTGCAGAAGTCCAAACAGCTTATTTTCTGCTTATTGCCTGTTCCCACAGTCAACCCTTGATTTTCTTTAAAAATCTTTCCATAACTTGTCAATCTGTCTGTTTGTGCTTGCTAAGTGTTTTACCTGCTCTTAAAATCAGTAAAAACTAAATAAGAACTCCAGCCACAGAGCTGTGGATATGCATATTTCAACCTTCTTATGACTTCATCAGCACAGCACAAGCAGTGTTTGACTAATCATATGAAACACAGGTCTGTTATACCCAGCTGATGTCCATTACCATTATGGTGACTGCAAAATATCCCAACTAACAAACTAAAACAAAGAGTGAGAAGATCACACAGAAAAAACAATTAGTAACAATGAAATGAAAACTCCAGGCAAGCTAGAAATTTCATTGAGTGACCTCTCAAACCTCTTGTACCAGAGGCACATGGGATAGATGCAAATGACCCTTATGAACATCAGGTGTTTCAGCTATATGGAAAATCTGAATGCCCATGACTTATTTGTTTTTGAGTCATTTCAATGGAAAATTTCAGGCCAATAAAACCAAACCCCACTAGCTGTGGGTATGTATATTTCGGCCTTGTTATGATCTCATCAGCACAGCATAAACAGAGTGTTTGACTAAGCATAAGAAACACAGGGCTGTTATACCCAGCTGATGTCCATTATCATTAGGGTGACTGTAAAATATCCCAACTAACAAACTAAAACAAAGCGTGAGAAGGTCACACAGACAAAAAAAAAAAACAATCAGTAAAAACTAAATGCCCACAGTTTAGAAGAAAATGATCTAAAAGAAGAGTTGCTGTATTTAATAGAAGATGGATAGACATATTAAGATCAATGAAAGAAATATACTACAGAAAGTTAATAAAACCCCAGAGAGATAGAAGTCTGATAAAACAAATGAACAGAGTAATTAGGACTGTTCATAGAAATTCATGCACTATAACAGAAGTAAATGGGATATATTACTGTGCAGCTAAATTAACAGATAAAGTCTTACCACAAAAATACAAGGCAGTAAGGGTAACATGGGGAGAAATCAAATGCCATCATGGAAGCATTGAATAGAGAAAATTATAAAGTAATTAAGACAAGAAGTGTCACTTTTAGAAGAGTATAGAAGAGGAAACAGATCAACAAGAATACTTAGAAAGATAAAAGTGATAAAAATAATGCAAATTATCAGAACAGCTCAGGACCTATTAGATTCATAGGTTGGTACTAGGCTATCGGCCCTAGGGCCTATACAAGCCTAGCCATAACAATTCCCTGGCTATTTCTTCCCACAATATTTACTTCCCTAAACCTCTGTCTAGCAGGTCGACTGACATAACCCCCGGGGTGAATTTCTTATCTCCCATCCAATAATCAAGGTTCCTTTTAAAGCGGGCCAAAGAGGAACTCTGCTTAACATGTCTTCTTGACATGTATGGGCAGTATATTGCAGAGTCTGGAGAGTCTCTGGGTCATCCCTCCAGCATGTTTTGTTCATTGTGATGACAAGGTTTAGATCCCTGGAGCATGTGGCTCTGAGGAATTGGGATTTCTTTAAGTGTAGTATGTCCAAGAGCTCTGGGTTTGACATGGCATTGTATATTAAGCAGAGATTATCTCTGAGTAGATGTGACAGAGTATAGCTGGAATTTTTTTAGATGGTCAGCACAGGGCATCTGCTTTAGGCCTGTGATTCTTTTATAGGTAAATAAATATTGAGCTCTGTTGCACATAATAAATTAAAAATGTCAGGACCGGCAGAAAAATTTAGAAGATATGCAGATAAATATAAAGGAAAAGTACAAAATTACTAATTTATTGATAATTTAAAAAATTTTGTAGACAATTGGGAAACAAAGCACCAAAAATATAAGAAATAGATGCATTTCGGAGAAATATCTATAAAGATCCTATGGTAAATAACAAAGATGCTGAATGGATAGAAGAAAGAAGTAAAAGAAAGAATAAGAAGTTCAAACGTACAGGATATGAAATGGAATGAAGTAAGGGCCAGAGAGATTGAAACAAAGTTAAGAAAGCTCCAAATTGGAAATCCCAGTCCAGATGCAGCACCTAACGTCTGGCTAAAAGTATTGACATCTTTACATAAAGATTTAGCCATAAGTAAGAACTATTTATATGAGCACCCAGAACAGACACCAACCTGGTTAACAATAGGAAAAACATACTCCTACTTAAGAGCAAACCTGCATGTTATCCTATAAACTGTAGACCAATAACTTGCATTCTGATGACGTATAAACATACACTGGAATTGATGCCTACAGAGTTTATAGTAATGTAGAAGAAAACTCAATCAGGGCAATAAAACAAATGGGTAACAAAAGAAAGTCCTGTGGAACAAAGGATCATTTGTTATTAAATAAAGTCATAATGGAGAACTGTAAACAGGGGAAGAAAATAAGTATGGGATGGATAGACTACAAAGAAGCATTTGACAGTATCCCACATCGATGGATATAAGAGTGCTTAAAAATGTGATGCACCCTGTACTGATTGATTAGATTACAGCAACCATGAAACAGTGTCAAACTATTTTCCAGTTAAGCCATGATAAAGGACAAATTATTATTCCAGAGATAAAAATTCAAAGGGAGATATTCTAGGGTGACTCTTTGTCATGTTCCACTTCAGTAAAGAGACAACACACCAATATGGACCTTTGATGACTGTTTATTGAACCCATAAACAACACAACTTATCGCATCGTCACTTTATTCTTTATTCCATCATTTCAAGGAAAACATCATTTCACATTCATCAGAGCAGCTTACCTCCACTCACCCTACCAAATAAGCAGTGTACTCACAGTGCTCATTTATTCTTAAAAATCAAGCATTGTTCACCCACTCACTTTAAATCCAAAATCCCTACATCCATCCAAACACCATAGGGGGAAGCAGTGTCTGACCACTCACTTCACTGTCAAACTTCCTTACACCAAGCCAAGCAGCAGAGGAGAACAGAAGCGAGACAAGCCTGCCCCTCTTCTCCTCCCACCAACCTGACCCAGACTGTTCCCCCTCACCTAATACAGGCTTTCCACCAAATCCTCCAAAAATAAACCTAAGTTCAAATTAAATAATTCTAATCCAAAATTGTTCAGCTGCACCCCATCTTCTCTGAACCACACTGGATCCCTGTCAGCAGATTCCTTGTGCTCTATTGTCTGAAAGCCAACTTCCACTAACTGTCTTGTCAAAATCACCATGCCCGCTATACGTCCATAAAACTATTAGCATGCCTCCAAAACAGACAGAGTATTATCTCAGACTACACAATACACGTACTCAGATAAAACTTCTTTAAAGCAATGAAATCCTCCCTTATCTGATACACCAATTGCTGGTTTGGAATTAAACCCAAATTGTTTCCTGCCAAATGTACCATCAAAACATGAGGAAGCCCAACCTGAGATTGGATAGCTCCAAACTCCTGCATAAGCCAATTCCATCTCAGTCATCTAACACTGTGCCATCTGATTCTCCATCAGAAATGATGCAAACCCAAATCTGAACCATTAGTCCTAACTGCAGCCCACATCGCTTCCACAAGCAAATGTGTACTGCCCTTGTCAGTATCATGACATCCTCCCAAAAAACAATGACCACAAAAAATCAGAAACTCTAAAAGTCCTAAAATATATCCACAAGCTCAATGTAACCCATAAAATATAATCAACTGAATACCCCCTCACTAAAGCTTGGCTCCATAATAAAACCTTCAAAACTTTCCTGTAACCGGTCAACACTTATCCTTATTCAAGCCATCCACTCTACCCCATCTCAACATATGCCCAACTGTCCAGAATTTAGTGAAATCATGCAACCCTGCCACAAGGGCAAATATACTGATTGCTGTCAAATCCACCTTAAACAACAGCACAGCCCTACCTTGTACATGAGACCAAGCTAAGTATCTAAACAACAATCGTTCTGACCAGACTCCCTCCTCCTCCTCCTCCTCCTCCTCCTCAAGCAGATGCAAAATAAATCTATCAAATTCACACAATGTCCTACCATATGCTCTCCTGGTAGATGCTGCCCAGGACTGTTCCACCAACCTCCTGGTCACTACAACCCAGTCATACACACCTCGTCTGGCACTGCCTCTGATTCCTCGGCTGCCATTGGAGCTAACTGCCAAAACCTTGAAAACTGAAGGTGAAACAAACTGTCACTAATGCCATTCCTAGCACTTAGCATATGCACACCTGTAAAAGAAAAGTTAATCAGCAAACACTGTAAAAATAACTTATGTAAAACTAACAGTAATCTTTCAGACTTAGCTAAGCTGTTTTCACCTGCAAAACCTGAACCACTGCACTATTATCCAAATTAAAGATAATCCTCCTTCCTTGCTATCTTTCCTGCCACACCACAGATGGAACCTAATTCGGCATTAACTCTAAAAAAAAATATCCTTTTTCAAATCATTCCTCGACTCAGCTGACCAAGGAACTGCAAACCACTCAACCCCCAAATAATGGCCCTGTACCAATAACACCTGCCGCATCTGTAAATAACTGCAAATCCCATTGACCAACCCACAATCACTGCCAAAAGGAATCTCCATTAAAGTGCTCTAAAAATGACAACAAAAGAGTTAAATCAACTTGTGTCAACTTACCAAATCTTACTCAATGGTGCTTACGTTTCACCCTTTTCAGCAGAAAAGCCACAGACTTACAAAAAGTGCGACCCAGATTAACAGTCCAACATGCAAAATTCAGAAGCCCTTAAAGCTCTGTAATGTCCTTAACCCACACTTTATCCTTAGCTATCACCCAGGATATCTTTTCTTTCAAATGTATTATCTTCTCCTTTGGTAGATAAAACCAACCACGTTCCATATCCACCTTCAACCCCAGAAAATGTAATGTCTTAGCTGGACCTTCAAATTTCTATCTAGCCAATGTGTTCCCCAGCTCTTCACACATCCCAGCAGACTCCCACATACCTACCAGAGCTCCCTCACACCCTTCACCTACTAACAGGAAGTCATCCAAGTAATGAACCAGCCTTTGAGTGACCACCCAGTGCTGCCAAATCCAGTTTAAAGCCATGCTATACTTCTCAAAAGTAGAACAGGCTAAGGAACATCCCATTGGCATAGCATTGTCAAAATAAAACTTGCTACCAACCACCATGCCCAACAGTGGCCAATCCTCCTTCTGTTCGGGTAAAAGTCTGAATGCAAATTCAATATCCACCTTCAGCAACCATGGATCTTTAAATCCCCTAATGACATACACAGCATCATCCAACAGCAGGTAACTCATCTTAAAATCTTCTACCAAAATAAAATAATTTATAGAGTTCCCCTCTGGGTAAGACAAAGAGTGAATCATCCTAAATTCACCCACCTTCTTCTTAGGCACCAAGTTCAATGGCAAAACCTTAAAACTGTCAAAAGGGGGGCTATAAAAAGGAACCAGTATCCTACCTGCCTGATGCTCCTTCTCCATCAAAACTTCCAAAATGTCTTCTCTCCACTGCACTGATATCAAGTTCTTATCAACTTTTCCATACCATGCCACCTTTGATTTAATAGAAAATTCCCTAGCAGATCCTTCAGTTAGCTCCTCCACCACCTCAGTATGTAGATATTGCTGTAGCATGACCTGCAACAGTTGCATCTTAATGGGAGAATGTGTCCCCATCTTCCTCTAGCCCCCCAAAAGGCACTCCCACCTCTCTGCCAACAAAAAGGCCCCTACCATGCATACTTTGGAATTCCTGAGAACCAGCCTGTAACTTACTTGAAGAAGGGGAAAATGAAGCTTGGCTGGCTGCATTACCTTCTCGCAGGTCTCACTGTACTGTTGGATGTATGCCTTCACACTTTGAGCAAGTATGCAAAAACCTACATGCTGCCCATCAACATCTTCCTGTGTTAAAAGCCCAACACAGCTCAACCCATTCTCCTTCTACCTTACCCCCCTGCTACCCACACTGAAGCTGTCCATCATAGTGGCCAGCCATATGTCCTGGTGCCTCACCTTCCAAATGAGGGAGAGGTTGATCTCCTTCCTTTTGCAAAACCTCTGATAGTACAGCAACCAAGCATTACCAGCCCACAGCTGCTGTGCCTCCCAAATTGTTGAGAAATATGCCAAGAGTGTAAGGGCCAATGTACTATCCTTTTCTTGCCAAACTGCCATATAGCATGCAAAGCCCAACACCCAATTGTCTCATGTTCTTGGTCGCATTTTTCCCACCCATCTTTTCCCAGGGCAGATAAGGCTGCCAGGAGATCTTTACAATTCAGAGTTTCTGCTTTCAGCAAATGATGGATACCCTCCATGTTAATTAAATCAAAAATATTAATATACTCCCCCTCCCAGATCTTTTCTTTGACAGACAAAGGTATATAAGGTGTCAGAGGAATACTGCCCCATTTCCCTGCCCCAATGTCTGTGTAACCAACTAATCACCTGGCCAAAATCCAAAGTCCGACCCCACCTCCTGTAAGTGGGAATCTGTACCTCCTATGCATGATGCCAAACTACCTCTGCACAAGTGTGGGCTAGCCAACCCAGAAGCCGGTTTCCCAAAACAATGCCCCCTCTCTACCTATAACTCTGCCAGTCCCCAAAAATTCCCATTTCCTGCCCTCATGACCCTACACCTTCCTCACCCAGTCTGAGGTCCCCTCGACCCACGTCTGATATACCTACTGAACTTGCCACTAACATAACATTACCCGCAGGAACAACACGCACTGGGTCCATGGTTGAAGCCTCGGTTGCAACTCCTTCTCTCAGCTGTGACTGGTGTGCTCTCCTCCCTTTGGCCACCTGCTTACCCTTTGCTGATTGCCTTGTCTTTTGGCTGGCTCTGCCCTATTCCATTGGCACCGGAGTCTCACTGCCTGACAGCCAATGAAACAGGTCCTCTGCCTGCACCACAGTATCTGCCTATCTCTGCTGCAATGTCTGAACCTCTACCATCTTACCACTTACAAAAGGAACAAAGAAAGCATAAAGAGCCACAGTAGAGGTACACATCTATGTATCCCACCTTCCCCACTTTTTTTTTTCACTTTTACCCTCATTCTGTTCTTTTCCCCTTCCATTCCCCCCTGCTAGTCTACCGGCACCAGGGGAAAAAAAACTGTTCCCAGCAGCCATTCCCTCAGGTGTTTCCCCCACATATGCACTTCTGTCAAGCACCTCTCACCTACTCAAAGTTGGAAATCTGTTCATTCGTTAGTTAATGCCCTCCCAAACTCTGAATCACTGAAGCACCAAACCTCTCGACCTCCTAACACATAACAATATGCAAAGCCACATGACCATCAGACCTCACAACCTCTTAAACCATGAATGCTGGGAAAATTACCTTAACCATTGTAGAATGGAATGGAGCTCCCAGCCATGAACCAGCTTGCAGTAATGCACCTGAGACAACAAGCCAAAATTAGAAGCCCTCTTAAATATGTCTCTCACAAACTTAGCGAGTTGATAGAATACTGGTTTCATATTAGCGTGAATTTTCGGAAGAGTATGAAACCACCACTGACTGAAATTTAATGTCTGGCATTACTTTTGAGTTAACCCTGAATGATTCATGAATGATAATACATCAAACCATCAAGATATAAGGCAAATTCCGTACATTCTGTGAAAATCTGCACAGTTGAGAGGTATAGCAGCGTACAATGAAACCATGAGCTGAACACTATGCCTTTTAATAACTATCATTTTCTGAATTAATTAACTAACTGATGGTATATAAAGTGGTTTTATGGCGGTTGGTTATTTGCCTTATCTGAAGAAGTCTGGGGGATACTCGGACGAAAACGCTTGTTTTTTTTATTCTTGCTGTGGCGTTAATTATTCAATAAACGAGTCTGGTTCCAACATCATCCAGGAGTTTACTGTTGTGTCTTTTGATTTTGGTCCAGCTTTTTTTGGTTCTTTGTGACATTTCTGGACTTGCTCCATCCTTTGTTTTTTTGTTTTCAGTGGAGTCTTCCGAGGGGCACACTACACCTACTAACCGAATGGAAGGAAGCAGGGGACCTGAAGTAGGTGAATATAGAAAGATAGCTGGTCAATTAACCCAGTGGAATTATTGACTCCGCTCAACCAGGGACTCATGGCTTTTTTTGTCTAATCTTGCTTTACATGGAAAGCAGGAGGCATTGAGTTGTTTGGGGCTTTCTGCACATCAGCAAGACTTTGCTTCTGTTACTGGAGTGAATGTGCACACTTCCGGGTTCAATACACAGTCGTTTTTTAATACGCCAACTGTTTTACAGTCAGAATGCATTACTGATGCAGGAAAGGACATGGCAAATTAATCTAGCAGACCCCAAATGTATTTAAATAAATGGCTACATCACCAACCATCGTGTTGCAAGCCTACTAATCCAACAGCTTCTGTAGAAATCTCGTACACTTATAGAGACTCACTAAATAAATTACATCAAGCCCTTATCAGGTACAAATCTCTTTGTGTTGACAACTCATATTTAAATGAATGTTGAAAACTGCGTATTGTACCTAAACGGCTCAGGATTTATAAATATCCTAATAATGTTTCTAATGGTAGTGAGTTTCATAAAGAACTTGTTACTATATTTGACAATTGTGGTTTTGAGATCTTAAAAGCCATTGTTAAAAATAATGGATGGGAAATTAGTAACTTACAGGAACAGATTGAAACCTACAATGCAAGGGTTACTAATGACCTAATATTTAGTACTGAAGCAGAAAAAAACAAGTATTATGATTTAAGGGTTCATGTAGATAAAAAATGTGATGAAATTTTAAAAGGGAAATACAGAAAGCTTGATAGGGATACTAAGGAATATAAGGAGGGTAAACAGTATCCATTGCCCAAACGTCAAACACCTATACACAATATGGAGCGCAATGTACATAACAATTTTACTATGTCTCCCATTCAAAACTCAGTTCATATGAACCAAGAAGTATTTATAGAATCAAATGGTGAGTTAGTTCATCAAGAACTTTTCCCACGTAGATCAGAGAGACTACGTAATAAACCCAAAAACAACAGCCATTTTTATAGGGGAAATTACCATCAGAGTGGAGGGTGTTACAGAGGGAACTATCACCTGAATAAGATACTATTACTGTCTCACATGGTGACAATTTTCATGTAGTGAGTAGATCAGGATTTCAAATTTTTAATTACAGTAATCTAGAGGTTACAGATGATTTTTTCAATTTATTTATAAAAGGTTTTAAGTTTGTTCCAAACAAAATAAGTAACTTTACACAAGTTATTCTAGATTTAAAAATTTTTATCAGAAAACTTAATTTTGAAAATATATTTGGCAACAATTCTATTACATCTGGTTCTACCATTCCCAAGAAACTATGTATTTTTAACCCCCCTATACATCCACTGCTAAGGAACTGAATTTGTTATGGACACAGAGATAAGGAAATTGTTTAAGAATACTAGAGTAACACCTAATTTGGATGTCAATGAAAGACAGATTTTGACCCAGCTATGTTCCAATCCTCAGATTCGTGTTATGGAACTGGATAAGGGAGGCGGTATTGTCCTGATGGACAAAATCTTGTATGAAAGTAAGATGTTTTCCATTTTGCATGATGATTCCAAATATAGTAAGGTATCTATTAATGAGATTAATATTTCTTATAAGAAAATAGACTTGGGCCCTCAAGGATTTATTTGATCAGGGGGTCATTGACTTTGAGACATACCAATATCTGGAAAATAATACTCCTAGGCTATCCTCTGTTTTTGGGATACCCAAAGTTCACAAGAAGACTGAAGACCCTCCACTTAGACCCATTGTGGCATCAGAAGGTTCCAAAATTTCTCCCTTAGTCAAATATCTGGATTGGAAATTGAAGAATATATGGTGGGAACTCCTTTGTTAAAGGATTCATGGGAATTCCTAAGTAGGGTTAAAAATGAATATCTTTCTCTTGATCTAAAATTTGTTACAGTAGATATGGTGGATTTATTTTCTGTTATTCCTCACAATATAGGGTTAACTTGGTTAGAAGAAGAAGAAGAAGTCCTTAGTGGATGAAAGCGCTCAACTACACGTGTACTATTTTATTCTTGGATTAAACTCTTTGTGAATTGTGCTACAGTGTCGTGCTGGTGCATTTTTTATTCTGAGACAGGAGGTGTTTGCTGATTTGCTTGGTTCTTTTGGTGGACTGTACTCAGGTAGCGTGCATTCATTTATTTGGTTAGAAGAAGCCCTTAGGAATAAACCAGGAGTGACAGAATGTGATATATTGTTGTGCTTAGAACTCGAAGAGCTTATACTTAGGAATAACTTTATGTTTTTGAAGGCAAGTTTTTTCTGCCAAGAAACAGGGGTAGCTATGGGGGCCAGTTGTATATGCAGACATTATTTTGTCAGTATGGGAACAAAAATATATACATGCTAGCATTTATTCAAAGTTATGGACTTTATAAGTCTGATACCTTGACAATGTTTGTATCTTTTGTATGGGTAGTTTTGAGCAGCTGGATGAATTTATTTAGTACTTGAATCATACTACCTCATCTTTTAAGTTCACATATCAAGTTGTCATAGAAAATGTTGATTACTTAGATGTTTCTCTTCATAAAAGTGAACAGGGTTTTAGGTCCACTGTGTACAGAAAACCTACTTTTTCTAACACTTATACTAGTTTCACCAGTTCACACCCATTTTTCCAGAAAAAAGGGATTGTCAAAGGACAGTATGTATGTGTAGGTCGGATGGCATCCTTAGATGTGGATTATGAAAATTAATGTATTAAATTGGAAGGTATGTTTCTGGAGTGAGGCTATCCTAGTGAGCTTATTTCTAATATCAGAAAGGAAGTTACCCAAGGCAGGAAGGATAAATATTGCCTGGTTTTGGGTACTGGTGACAGCTTTAACAACAAAAAAGTTACAGCTGCAGGGAATTTAGGTTATTGTAAAGCATTTGTCACTAGTTTTATTGCTAATGCATACCAGATTAAAAATACAGTGGAAAAAGAATGGAATAAGTTTTCAGAACTTACTGACTTTCCCAACTTGAAGGATAAATCTGTTAAACTTGTTTTTAAGAGCGGTCATAATATCAAACGTTTACTGGAACACACTAATAATTATAATCTGTATTCAAACAAAAGGAAAGGTACCTTTAAATGTGGGGCATGTACACAGTGCGTTTATATTGCACAGTAAAAACAGGTTTTGGTTACTGCTAGCCAGAAAGTACTTAAAGCACATACTTATTCTAACTGTAATTCCCAGGGTCTGGTTTATTTAGTTACCTGTGGTGCCTGTGAAGGCTTCTACATTAGTAAAATGGAAAGACAATTAAAACGAAGGATTTATGGACATGTTAATGATATTAATAAAAGAAATAACAGTAATGCACTGTTTAGGCATACATTAACATGTTCTAAAGCTAAGTTTTCCTTCTTTGTGATTGAAATTGTCCCTAAAGATTTGAGGGGCGGACCCTGGGAATTTAAGTTGGAACATAGAGAAACATTTTGGTAAAGTGTACTTGAAGCTCACAAACCTCCAAGTCTGAATGATAGTATTTCCTTAGTTCCCTTTTTAAAACTCAGGCCAACCAAACTTATTACCTTTGTTACATCATTTCCATGTTTTTTTCTATATACTATAAAAATGTCATTACATTAGCATGAAAGTTGTAATATTTATATTTTATATTTACATATATATATATATATATATATATGTATATATATTGAGTAATTATGAGTTCATTTAAGTGCATTTTTTTATATATAAGTATTTTAAAATTTCAAAATGTATTTAAAATGTATTTATTATACTTTTTATTGACTGGGTGCACTATACATTTAAATAACTATCATTTTCTTAATTAATTAACTGAAGGTATATAAAGTGGTTCTATGGTGGTTTACTATTTGTCTTATTTGAAGAAGTCTGGGGGATACTCAGACGAAAAAGCTTGTTTTTTTATTTTTGCTATGGCATTAATTATTCAATAAAGGACTCTGGTTCTGACATCATCCAGGAGTTTACTGTTGTTCCTTTTGGCTTTTGTCCAGCTTTTTTTGGTTCTTTGTGAAATTTCTGGACTTGCTCCATCCTTTGGTTTCATGAGCTGATCATCCAACACAACCTTCTATTTCAACAGCCAACCCCAGCCATAATCTGTTTAGATGTAATATTATACTAAAACTCCACAGCCTAATTAATTAATAGCCATTACTATAATCTTCAACATTATTATCCCTCCAGTGTTGCACAACACAGGATACCAATAAATGCAGAACTTTTACTATATGCATGTGCAATCCACAGCATCCACTGTATTCTAGATCAAACCCTGTACTCGTGATTATGAGGAACCCTTATAATGACCTTAACTGCCAAACCAATCCCACAGCCTGAAAAGTGCCTTAATCCACCTCTCCAACCAGAAATGGATTAAGCCAACTTCCTTTATTCTTTTTTTTGTTTGTTTTATTGTATAGCTGTTGCAAACCCCAGACAGCTGCGCACTACAAGAGCCAATATCCTTAACGGTCAATGGCACTGGTAGGAACTGCATATATGCAGAATGGCAGCCCCAAAGCCCGTGAACCTAGGAACACTCACTCACCAAGACTGCAAGCCAGAGCCACTGGAGGACCATTTATCCTGGAACAACAATACCCCAATCTCCACACTGTACTACCACCATTGAGCACAGGCAACATATCCAAAAGCAAACTGACAAAAGTAGAACAAACAAAAACAAAGAATACCCTTTCACAAAATGGAAGAGTCCAGCTGCCTCCAGGAAGGGAAAGTAATTTAACTCAGTCACTCTTGTTAGAAATGAACTGCATAAACAGAGTTTAATATTTCCACACATATGTTGTATCTGAACAAATCCACAGTAACCTTGGCAATTATAAACAATTATTTTTTCATAAAAAATGATAAGCACTTTTGTTTTATACAAAAAGAAACTTCATGAGATAAAAGTATCAGCATCAAAACTTCAGCTTTATATACACCCCTTTAAAATGTCAGTCATTACAAAGGCACACTAAGACACACAACGCAATTCCACTCATGACGAAAAATACCATAATATTCCCCCGGATTCATGAAGCTCGGCGCAAGGCCGGTGTAAGGCCTGCACCGGCCGTGTGGCATATAAATGGTGTAGTAGTGCCATATGCATATTAATGAAGGTGCGCCGCTACCACATCCACGTGCATAGGACTCGTGCGCGAGTGCATGGGGCGTTACTAAACTGTGCCCGGAGGCGTGTCAATGTCGGCTGGCGATGAGCAACCTAAACTGCTGAATATTATAGCCTGCCTGCAATAGTAATTGCACCTATCAGTGTCCGTGGACAATGAAACGTATGCAAAGCATGCAAGACAGTTCCCGGCCACACAAAATGGAGAACCAAACAGAAATGCACGCAACATAATATGAGTTTCCGTCCATGGAACAAATGACATTTAAAATCGTGTGTCCGTAATGTACTGCACTGTCAGAAGTTATACCCAGTGGAAGTGAAGCGCATCATGTCAGCGCGCCACCAATACACATGTCTAGCCCCATGGGTATGGTCACCAGCAGTCCCACAGTGGTAGTGATAGTACACAGCAGGGCAGTTGTGGCTATATAACAACCGTAAAGAAACCTGACAGTCCATATTGTATACCAAACACACACAAACATATGTATATTAAAATGTGCTATACACATGAACAGGAACGTAACTGTCACATACACATAGGATGCTATATGCGGAACCGGGATATCCAAAAGTAGAACCCATGCATGAAAATGCAATATGCAACAACCCCTGTATAGCACATAACCCGCGCCCATGTCCGAATGTCCACCAAATCCAGCTACCAGCCTTGCACATCCGTACACCTACACATAGCGGGTATTCCCCATATGTAGTAGGAAGTATCGTCCTAGGCAGTGTCCGGATTGCAAATATGTATCCCACGTTTGTAAACATCCCATCACAGGTACGTAAATCCAAATGCCCGCGCATTAATGTTATGGCAAAATGTGTGTACATCCCGCGTGGGAAAAATAACCTGTTGAAATCTCAGAGTTGTTTACACGCCACGGTGTCCATTACTGTACACATCTGGACAAAACATGTATGTGTAGTCATGGTACTGTTCAGTTTCTACACAGACATGCAATTCATACTACGCAGGATGGAACAGCTGTCCACCATGCAGGTCACCCCACTAGGGTTGCCACCTGTTCAGATGGCCAAGGTGGGACATCCCTTGTAGAAATGTGAGAATTTGCAGGATAAAACATACCCCCGGCCTGTGCAAAGTACAGAATTACATGTGTATGCCAAGATAAAAGCTAATGCCATAGCATTTGAATAGCTTATGCTATCCCAAATAATAGTTATGTGTACCAGATACAAAATACCTGTATCATGCAACTGGTACAGAAATGAAGAAATATATTATTGTCTTAAAATCACAGGACATTTGCCATGTCTTAGGTGTCGTCGCAGGACACAACTGTCCAAAGTGGGACCTCCCCTCGCAAAGAGGAACAAGTGGTAACCCTACTCCCCACTGAATTATCGACAGTATATATATTCAACTCAATCACATACCGACACCACCTCTCAACCTATTACAGCAACAAAACCTGGACAAAGCCTAAAAGGATGGGTGGACAAATAGGGACAGATGTAATTACTGCTCTCACAAGCTTTGAAAGTTCACGGAATAATAGTATGTACATAAGCAGGAAATGTTGTGAAGGATGTGGGGTAGTCCCCAGTATTACAGAGGTCCGTACATATATACTGTAACAAGCCGTCACATATGTTGACTGTACTACTGCATACCCATAGTTAATTCATAGTTAAGTCATGTGCAAAATAATAACCCTCGTAAGAATGAATACAGGAAATAGTCAAATGTGAATGGGAACACCACTCACCGTGGATTATGTATCGTAACCGCCCCCACCCATATTATGTATTGCCAACATCATAAGCTGCTGACAGGTGCCCAAAGACCTGTGTCTGTAAACACAGATTAAATGTTTAAAATGGACAAACCCTGTCCATGTGCTTTGTCTGACATTTGAACACGGTCAGGGCAGTTCCGTTCACCAGGCGGACAAGAATAAACCCAGATCACCACATGAACACCCTGACAATTAAAGACCTGTATGTGTCAGGACTATAAGCCTTTGGGTTCTGAATATCCCTGCAGTGATGAAATATGCAGCGTGGGTCCAGAGCAGTAGGGAATAGGGAATGTGTAACATGTAGTACTGCATTTTTCCCAGCAGGAGAATGGATGCCTGTGACGTACGTGAAGCGGTGAGGCATATGTTAATGTAGCTATGTACTATGGGTATGCATATAAATGAGTCAGAACACCAAACGTATAGTGGTTACAGCATCCGGCCAATGTGAATGCAGTCCCAGTTGAACAACGACTACAGCACATATAATGTGAAAGTGTAATGAATGCGTCTGTGCTGTACAGACAGTTAAATATGTAAAGGTGAACGTGTGTTTCGCAAACGTCCGTTAACCGTATTACAGATAATTACTGGTACTGTCACAAGTAATAAAGCCCACGTAAGCACAAAGACTTAGTAAACATATGTAACCCACAATAAGGATATGCATGCGCGCCTGCGCGTAACCCACAATAAGGAAATGCAAGTGCGCCTGTGCGTGTGTGATCCGCTCACAGCATAATAAATGAATGCTGTTTCCCCCATGTTAGTTATCCATGGCTCAAACCTGTTAACCTCGTAAAGTATGAAACCGGACAAAGCCATGCAAACTACCGATAGAAATAGGGACAAACACCAGATATGTGCCAGAACAAACATAGAAAGTGGATAGAATAACGGGTGTGTCAGTAGCATGGATTCTCTGAAGGGTATGCAGTCGTAACCTGAACTGCTTGCCAGAAATCCCCACTGTAAGTCTCAAATGAAATGCCACAACATTGCCAGATAGACACAGGTTTATTTAAAACACAGCAAAGATAAAGGGGCAAGCAGCTGTACACTCTGCGACAACCTGTATAGTGAAAAGGTATGGTATGGATATAGATATATGTGTATACACATAATCCACAGATGTAAACCAAAGCAAGTTATGAAATGAGGATTGTACATGTATATATGTATACACAACAGACTTATGTCCCGTAGATATGACATATGTACATAAATAGGCGACGTTATATCTAATATGGGTAGACAAACAGACATGCAGGAAAGGTGAATAAACCGCAGCATTGCAAACCATTGGCCAGAAAGTGACAGTCCAGCAAGTTCTACACTTTAAACATGCAGATAGGTGTCCATTGCAGGACTCCAAAAATTGAATCTTACGTAGTGTCAACCGACATTGACGTAAAAGAAGTGACCGCAGCAAATACTAAATAGCTGTACATGCAACAGTATCAGGTGCAAGGGTGACGACACATGTGTCGATAGAATGTATGACGTATGAACTGATATCCGGAGAGTGGGGAGTGCATATAAGTGTCTCCACACTTCAGTACCACACACATTAAACATGTGTAATGGGTACTGTAGAGGGTTGTCAGGTATGGGAATCATGGGTATGCAGAAATGGGCCTAGGTGTTGTTTGGCAGGGATTTCGTAGGCCCGCCCCGTGGGAGTGATGTGGGTATAGCACGCCTATATTCTCAATAATGGGGCAAACCATCCACTGGATATTGCGGAAACCATTTTGGCAATATGTAGGGCCCTATATCAGTGTCATGTAGGCGATTATCATGGATGGACATGCGTACGACCAAGATGGTACCCATAACTGGCAAACTGTCAGAATAACACAGCTGCACTAAGGCATAGTACATGAAATACAAATAGGGACTATATTAGATATACCCCAGACAAAGTCAGAACGTTGTGAGAATACTGGCGTACCCATGAATAAGGATGTTATGAGTGTTACTAATCATGTAATGGAAATGTCAGTCACTATTATCTACCGCACAGTCCGTAATGCCTTGCCAGCAATTTAACAGAAAGGCACATCACTATGACAAATGTAACAAGGTCAAACGTCAGGGCATTTACCCATAATGTGCACAGGTTAGGGGTATGAAGGTAACCTGTCCAAAATACATGTACAGAACTAGTGATACTAGGTGGACAGGTGAGAAGAAAGACATCAGGACAAATGAGAAAACATGTACAAGACACACGCATGTACTCCGACAAATGTGAATGACAACGTATGCCCTGTGAATGTCAATGTGGAAGGTTAATAGACACAAAAGTAATGTGTCCCTCAGGGTGTCATGCAGTGTCACCGTAACAATGTTCAGTCCCCCAGACACGTACGTGAGCTCTGCCACTGACGGAAAGCGCAAATACCGGCGCACACATACGGTACATGATAGACCAATTAGTGTGGATAAGCAGCTGTTGGCCTGTGTGAGGAATACAACTGTCTGGGTGGGTGTGTCCTGCAATATAAATGTAATGGCATGTGGACTGTGATGCCGCCATACAGTGTGTGTATTGGTGTCAGAAAGTTGATATTTTGTTACAGACACATACTCCGCAACTGTACAGATTTACGCAGAATGTGCAGAGTTCTGCCTCATATGTTTGGTGTGTTCCACGTAACAACAGTAACATTCTGGCACTTTCATGATAACTGAAGACATGAAATAATGACAAACATGTGAGTAAGACACCAAATCCGACAGAAAAGCCATACTATGCTATGCAAATATGCGATACATGAAACAGTCAGCTGTCCATGCAAAAGCAGAGTTATGGGCAGAAAATAGATTTTATATATATATATAGAGAGAGAGAGAGAGATACAGACATACACACACACACACATGTGGCAGGGCTGGTAATCAAACCTACACATGACTACCCTATCACACTACCGCGTGACGCATTTACAGAACACGCTACTGAGATTACTAAACACAGCAGACACACAGGCATTCTACTAGGTGCGTGTCAACATCCGCAAAGACAAAGACGTCAGCAGGATACATCTGTGTTGCGAAGTGTCTAAAAGCATAACCTGAGTCCCCAGGTGGACGGGAGCATGCACACACACACACATCTGGCAGGCCTGGGAATCGAACTTACACCTAACTACCCTATCACACTACAGCATGACGCATTTACAGAACGCGCTACCGAGATTACTGAACACAGCACTCCCAGAGGCATCCAACTGACGTAAAAACGAGTACAAAAACCAAGTAAAAAGCAGCTCCACGGGTAGAAACACTCAGTCCAGGAATCACAAATGTGATACAACCAGAAATAAACTGAAGTTAAATAACTTTAATGAATAAAAACAGAAGAATTAATCGTTAATGCAAACCACTAATAATTCATGCAGTGTGTTAAATAACAATTTTTTAAAAGTGCAAATACTAAGAACAAATATTAAAAAATGTATACAGATATGCACTTAAAATATTCTAAATATAAATCCTTATAGTAAAAACATGTACTTCTGGTTGAAAGTTAATAACATAAAATAAAAATTCATCATTAACTAACTGCCTGTTGATTACCTGGCATTTTCAAAACAGTTTTTTGTTTACTCATAATTTCTCCCTGCTAAGCTTTAGTGCACTTGCTATACTGATGCTATCATTTAGACCTGGGGGTCTTGCTGCATTTAATTTCAATTGCCACAAAAGTTCTTTATGCTCTAGACGAGTCTCCCAGTCCCCTCCTCTGGGATCCTGGGTGACCTGGTCTAGGACAAGGAATTTTAGATGCATGTTAATACATTGCATTGAATGTTTAAAAAAAGCATTAGTATCTTTCTTCTTACTAATTTCGTATAGATGCTCATAAATCCTTTTTCTTAGTGGCCGCTCAGTCTTGCCAACATAAAAACTGTGACACTCCATGCAACCACCGAGGTAAACCACCCCTTTTGATGCGCAATTAAAATATTTTGTTGTACTAATCTTAAAGTTCCTAGAGGGAATGTGTAAACTATTATTATTGTATATGTGTACACACTGGTTGCATGCACCACATTTGTAGGTCCCTACCTTGTTAGAAAAACGTGAATGTGTTTTTCTGTTATTTTTATTCTCAAATAGGCCCTTTAGATTAATATCTCTCTTTCTTGTGAATCCAGGCTTGGCGGGTACAATTTTGTTAATGTCCTCCTGTAATGTCAAAACTGGCCAATATGTCAAAATAGTCTTTTCTACCTGTTGGGAGTCCCTAGTGTATGCATACACAAAGTTATTATATGACGATTGTCGGTCAGCCTCTTGAGTGTGCTCTAAAATCTTACCTTTCCCAAGTAATGGTGGATATTTAGATTCCCTGTTGTCGAGAACCTCTTTAGCTAAATTATCCACAAGATGGACTGGATAGCCTCTCTCAAGAAAGAGTTTTTTTAAAAAGTCAACTTCTTTAAGAAATAAATCTTGAGTACTTGACATCCTGGATGCACGAATTAGTTGACCTTTTATTATACCCTTTTTCTGATAAAAAGGGTGCCCACTATCAAAATGTAAGAATGTGTTGGAAAAAGTCGTCTTTCTATATATTTGGGATTGGAAAAAGTTGTTGACATAATCTTTGAATAAAAAACATCCAAATAATGTAAAGAATTTTTGCTCACATTATGTGTGAAAGCCAAAAAATCTGTAGTGGAATTAATGTACGTGATGAAATTTGAAAAACTGTCCATGTCACCATCCCATAATATGTAGATGTCATCCAGGTAACGTTTGTAGTAAGTAATATGCTCAGCCCAACCAGATGAAAAGATGTATTTATTTTCCCAATAGTATATAATAATATCCCAGATGCATACTTCTAGGTGGGTGACATCATCCGCAAAGGCAAAGACGCCGATAGGGAATGTATGTGTTGTGAGGCATCTAAAAGCATTACTGTGTCCCCAGACAGCTGGAAACACACACACACACACTTGGAAGTGCCGGGAGATGAACACACACCTACCTACTTTAACACACTACAGCATTACGCATTGACAGAACGCGCTACCGAGATTACTGAACACAGCACTCCCAGAGGCATACTTCTAGGTGGGTGACATCATCCGCAAAGGCAAAGACGCCGATAGGGAATGTATGTGTTGTGAGGCATCTAAAAGCATTACTGTGTCCCCAGACAGCTGGAAACACACACACACACACACTTGGAAGGGCCAGGAGATGAACACACACCTACCTACTCTAACACACTACAGCATTACACATTGACAGAACGCGCTACCGAAATTACTGAACACAGCACTCCCAGAGGCATACTTCTAGGTGGGTGACATCATCCACAAAGGCAAAGACGCCGATAGGGAATGTATGTGTTGTGAGGCATCTAAAAGTATTACTGTGTCCCCAGGCAACTGGAAACACACACACTTGGAAGGGCCGGGAGTTGAACACACACCTACCTACTCTAATACACTACAGCATTATGCATTTACAGAACGCACTACTGAGATTACTGAACACAGTACTCCCAGAGCCATACTTCTAGGTGGGTGACATCATCCGCAAAGGCAAAGACACCGATAGGGAATGTATGTGTTGTGAGGCATCTAAAAGCATTACTGTGTCCCCAGGCAGCTAGAAAAACACACACACTTGGAAGGGCCGGGAGTTGAACACACACCTACTTACTCTAACACACTACAGCATTACACATTTACAGAACGCGCTACCGAGATTACTGAGCACAGCCCTCCCAGAGGCATACTTCTAGGTGGGTGACATCATCCGCAAAGGCAAAGACACTGATAGGGAATGTATGTGTTGTGAGGCATCTAAAAGCTTTACTGTGTCCCCAGGCAGCTGGAAACACACACACACTTGGAAGGACCGGGAGTTGAACACACACCTACCTACTCTAACATACTACAGCATTACACATTTACAGAACACGCTACTGAGATTACTGAACACAGCACTCCCAGAGGCATACTTCTAGGTGGGTGACATCATCCGCAAAGGCAAAGACGCCGATAGGGAATGTATGTGTTTTGAGGCATCTAAAAGCATTACTGTGTCCCCAGGCAGCTGGAAACGCACACACACACATACACTTGGAAGGGCCAGGAGTTGAACACAAACCTATCTACTCTAACACACTACAGCATTACGCATTTACAGAACGCGCTACTGAGATTACTGAACACAGCACTCCCAGAGGCATACTTCTAGGTGGGTGACATCATCCGCAAAGGCAAAGACGCCGATAGGGAATGTAAGTGTTGTGAGGCATCTAAAAGCTTTACTGTGTCCCCAGGCAGCTGGAAACACACACACACACTTGGAAGGGCCGGGAGTTGAACACACACCTATCTACTCTAACACACTACAGCATTACGCATTTACAGAATGCGCTACCGAGATTACTGAACACAGCACTCCCAGAGGCATACTTCTAGGTGGGTGACATCATCCGCAAAGGCAAAGATGCCGATAGGGAATGTTTAGAGAGTGAGCGGTCTGAAAGCATATTACCGTCCCAAGGTAGTCGTACACAAACACGCCAGTGCTGTCAACGGGCCAACTAAATATCTACGGAGCACAACAACACTGAATAGATACGGGATGTGCCACAGACAGTACACCCTTCGAGAGAGCAACAAGTGTGTTCAATGTAGGCATCCATCATGACATTGAAATTGGACATCTGATACCTGGATGACCACCATGGCTATACAGGATGTCAATGGCCATGCCCACACGCTTAGTATCACACGTCTGTTTGGAATGTAGTGTGTGTCCATCTACACAATGGTGTACTGGGCATGTTCACACACTTAGCTGTTGCAAAGGGCCAACTTGCATGCATACGGAGTCTAATCATGGAAGGGCGCAGTGTGGAATGTACTGTGTATCCATCTACACAACGGCGTACTGGGCATGCTCACACACTTAGCATTTGCAAAGGGCCATCTTGCATGCACACGGAGTCTAATCATGGAGGGGCGCAGTGCGGAATGTACTGTGCGTCCATCTACACAACGGCATACTGGGCATGCTCACACACTTAGCTGTTGCAAAAGGCCATCTTGCATGCACACGGAGTCTAATCACGGAGGGGCGCAGTGTGGAATGTACTGTGTGTCCATCTACACAACGGTGTACTGGGCATGCTCACACACTTAGCAGTTGCAAAGGGCAATCTTGCATGCAGATGGAGTGTACACACAGAAGGGCACAGTAAGGTATAACTGCCCTCATGCACAGGGCGGTCACACATGCAGTGACCTGTACACACACAGCTGCCATCACAGCTGTCACAGGTGCAGGTCACACGTACACACTGCAGTGTACACTGTAGCTGTCAAGTCAGGACCATGTCGTTGGTGCAGCACTACACAGCCTTACGGCCCAACAACACCATGTGACACATGACCACTGGGCTGTACAGCGGTGTACACCAGCTGTGCAGAGTACACACGTACCAACAGGGATCCAACAGGTGTTATGCATTGCAATGATACCAGTATACATGAACAGGTCGGCTCAAGACATACCATGGCCCTTACACAACTGTGACTCCTGACTGTTGCTGTACACCAATGAACACAAGTCTGGGTATGTCATACATGTGATTGTGTGGATGTGTGCATGGACTGCACACACAGCACATACATACATGGCCTTTGATGTACCTCGTGCATAACACTGGCCTAATCAGTGCTACACACGCGAATTGAATGTGGGCCCATGTCTGTTGAATGCTCACACTACAGGGGGTAGCAGTGTTGACCGGGACACATACCCTTGTACTGGTCGCCTGTGACACCTGTGATATCATACCACAGTCCATGTGTTATGTATGTCAACACACATGTCCAACAATAGCAATGCATACAAACATGGCAACAGGAGACACATGTGACATCTGTACTGTGCATGCAGCAAACATGCATGTGCAGTGGCCCATGTCCGTAACATAGTTGCACCTACCTACGACATGCAGACGCAATGCAGACCCATCATTGACATCTGTATACGGTGACATACAAACAGCACATATGGAGGGATGTGTGTACATAATGTGGTGAACCACCTGACTAGATGTATGTGTGCAGGGGGTGGCTCACAGTTGTGTCACACACCATCCTATCATGCCATGTGCTAACTGTACGCTATGTCACTGTTACGTGACGGTGCTGACATAATGCATACACAGCGGTCAGGTGTTAACAACTATATGTCATATGGCACCTGTAACACCTACACCCTCTCGTGTGTATATAGCAGCACATTTGCTAGATATAGCATGGGTACACATAATGCAATCAACACCACTGCATGTCCATCAAACGTGTCATCATATGGCTGGTGTATCATTCCCAGCACTGCCATGTGTGTCCGAATGTGTGACCAGGGATGCCACATATCACGGGGAATATGTCCCAGTTGATACACATCCCTGTACACCATTGTAGAGAACTGTACATACGTCAGTGTGGGAAGCATGACGTTCGCCGGTGAGGTGCATCACACACATCGGCTGTCCGTATACACATGTGTGGTCACCACAGTGTGTGTGTGTCTGTATGTATGTCTGGTGCTTGGCGTGAGTGTGTATGCTAATATACGGTGGGAAATTATTACTGGCCCCACGTGTTGACTAACCCGTAATGGTGATGCATTGCACAACCCTGTTGATGCCATAGGTCCCAGCCATACTGGCTACCTGGGCATGTCCCTTCTCTGTGACACGTCATGTGGGTGCATAGTACTGTGAGGGTGATGACCACAAAGGCAAGGGTCCCCAGCTGCACACTATGGGGTGTGCATTATAGTGGTGTACACCCCGTGATTGCGGCCATGTTCACGTACTGTTACAGGGTCCTACTGCTGCACAGTGTGGCCTCCAGCTACCAAGTGACACCTCACATCATCATTGGCCAGGCCGCTGTGTACAACCCCTGCACCATGTCACCATACCTGTAATGTGTCCTGCTACGTATGTCACGTCTCTGTCCAGTGTAGCCTGTGGCACTGACCACATGCGTCAGGTGCAGTATATGTGTGGACATCTGTGTCATGTTTGTGTGTCCAACAGTCAGGATGAAGGTACATGTAGCATGCTGATATTGCCAGACGTGCCTGTGTGTACTCCACAGTTACACGTGGGGGACTGCAAACACTGTTACCTGTAGGCACATGCAAGTACACCATAGGAGGGAACCAGGGTATCACAACCAACATGGTGCTACAGATGTAACCGAGACACATACCGTGAACACATCACAATTCATGCTGCACCTGCACTACATGGTGTGACTGGTGCATGTCGACAGTACACAACCTATGTCACATACACAACTCAGTATTCACACACAACCACTGCAACATACACATCCCTCACTATGCATACACAGGTATTACATACACCTCTCACTATGCTGTTCACCCTGTGCATCAGAATATTTGTGCATAACCCTGCACCGATGGTGTGGATGACAGGGATGCAGCACAGGCTTCATCCTATGCACAGGGTGATATGTTTGCCAGGGGCATAGGCTGCACACAACCACTGCAACATACACATCCCTCACTATGCATACACAGGTATTACATACACCTCTCACTATGCTGTTCACCCTGTGCATCAGAATATTTGTGCATAACCCTGCACCGATGGTGTGGATGACAGGGATGCGGCACAGGCTTCATCATATGCACAGGGTGATATGTTTGCCAGGGGCATAGGCTGCACCAATGGATAACATCATGTGTGTGTATAAGGACCAGTGAGTTGACTGGACATGTCTGTGCAGAATGCATGTGGATGTTGTGGAGCCCTACAGTTGTCTTTGCTGTGTGTGTGTGTATGTGTGTACACAGTTCTGCCATTTGTGATGCCTACACTGGGTATAATTGACAGCCCCAGATTGTACAGTGCAGGTTGTACAGCTCACTGTGTCCGTCCATGGCCACGTGACCTGTGCCTGCCTGGGGTTGCACGGGCACTACCAGGTGGAGGTACAGAGTGGCTACTGTCTGACGACACATGTCCGCTGGAAATGTGTCCCCACTGAGACCGTCCAGGGCCACGTCCACGTGGCCTGCTGTGTCCTGGTGTTGACAGCGCAGCAGCAGCTGCACTGCTACTGCTATCTGCACTATGGGAGCGGGCATGTGAGGTGGCACGCTCACTTCGACCTACACTAGGTGGTGTTGCTGGCCTACGTCCACGTAGCCTATGCCTCACTCCTACCAGGTGTTCCAGCACAGACAGCTCCCGCTCGCGGATTGCCATGCCTTGGTCAAGGATTCCGACCATTTCACCTAGTCGCCTATCCAGAACATTAGCAATCTGCTGTTGAGCATTTGCCAGTGCCTGGATGTTGTCATTTAGGGTATGGATAGCAGCCCTCTGCAGCCTCTGCCCTTCTCTGTTCTGCCGTTCAGCACATGCCTGTGCCGCCATTACAGTCTGGAACATGCGTCTGGTGATACCAGCTGCTGCGCTCTGTCCTGCAGGTGCATGTCTGCCAGAGGTCCTCCTACAAGCAGCACCGGCCACATGCCTGTGTGGCACATCTGCAGTCATTACACTGACACCATGGTGTGTAGACACACCTTTTGTAGCCACCACACGTTCCTGTTCCATGCCAACAGATGCTGACTGTCCTTCCTCTATGGCCACCGGTGATGCGGTATGTGTTGACAGCAGAACTGTGTGCGGGCAAGAGGGGGACATAGCTGGGATGGTAACCATTGGCACAAATTCAGCCCCTGACAACCCTGCCTGTACCTCATGCATATGTTCATCACCGCTAGCATCTGTGGGGACACTAACATCAGATGGACCGCAGGAGGGTAACGCACCTACATCACCTGTGAATGCAAAGAAATACTGTAAAGTACAATAGACACAGACAACCACACACACAGACACACACAGACACACACACAGACACACACAGACACACACAGACACACAGACACACCATGCATGTGATTTGTCAGATGGCATGCAGCATGCCTGCGGTAGAGCAGAGGGCATGCAGCTCAGACATTAATAGTGTTAGTAAGCATACCTCCCTGGGGTGCACACTACAGCAAGCAGGTGTCATATCAGTAGCCATGCAGTTCACACAATCATGGTAGTATGCATGCATCCCCGTGATACACCATGTGGCCCAGAACAGGATAACAGTACACATGGCTGACGTGACCTTGACATGTAATTTGCTGACATGTGCATTAACATGCATACATGTTTGACACAATGGTGTCCTGACACATGTACAGCAAATAATGGGCTTCACATTGCAGTGTTGTGTGTATGCCCTACAGATAGAATGCATGTTTAGCAAATGTGCATGAGCACGGGAGGGTAGTGTGTGCCATCTACATTGCTATACAGTGTGAAGTACAGACACTGTGCCATTGCATGGCAACATGAGGCATGTATGTTGCTGTAGAATGCATAATATGTACACATTGCATAGCCATAACTGCAACACAGTCGTGATGTTCGACAGATCGTATATGGTAGACTTCAGTGACACCTCCAGTAGCTGTGCACAGGCTTTTAGGTTGTCCACTGTACCACATCAACTGTATAATCGGTCAACTAAGGCTATAATTGGACCATGTGTGGACAATGTGCAACAGGGTGTATACACATCCCATGTACTGTGTGGCTACATGTCTCTGGCCATCCCCCATGACCATGTGTGCACATGTGGTGGCCAATTGTGTGTGATGGGCATCTTCTCCACATGTCTGTGTGGTCCCATATGACATACACCCATACATGTCAGATATGTCACATTCCACAGGTCTATGCAGACAACGGGTTGTATGCTTGGTATGTGGGGTATAGGTCATGTGATAGTGTGACAATATTGCAGACAGAACACTACATGTCTGGGACATATCAGGTGGCACATCACAATGTGTGCACTCGATGCAGGGGCATATGACACAATGGTGACACTTGTGGGCTGCCCATATCACAGCTCACTATGTGGTACTGTGTGCGTACCACACATGTTGTTCCAATGCATACTACATATGCCTCCATTGTAGAACACCTCCACTGTTGTATGCACAGCTGACCACACATGTTGCAATGACAAGTACTGTGGTTTCAAGTCTGTGTATCATTACGTGTGAATATATTGCACATGGGTGGTGTGTGTGAATGCATGGTGGTGCGACCTGCATATCATGACTGGAACAAACATCAGGTGTGCAAGTGTTAACTGGCCACATGGCAAATAGATCTACACTGTAACATGCCTGATACTGATGACAGTCTCACCTGCAACAGACCCATGTCTGTGTGGCACGCCAGAGGTACCTGTATAGGGGTGACACACCAGTATGAACATTATCCATGACTGTATGACAGCCACAGGTTGCACTGTGCATGTGCACACATTCACCTGTGTAATAGCATATAGTATGCACATGTGTGCATACACTACATAGCATACTGTAGTATGCAGCATGTGTGCCACATACCTGGCATATGTTGTTACTTTACATTATGTACAGTGACACATGCAACTACATGGGATATAATAGCCATATGTGCATTACTGACTTACCAGGCAACTCCAGGCTCATTGGTTGGGAGACACCCACCTCCATGATGGCAGCTAGTGTTTCTGGATGCTGTTCCCTGGGTGTTCCCAGACTGGCCAGTAACTCCTCGGTGTGTGTGAGTGGGGGCTGGGTTGGTGGCCGACCACCTGTTCCACCTTGTTCCCTGGCGATTGCAGTGGCACGCTGTTTTGCATGCCGTATCAGGTCCGTGCAGTGTCTGCGCACCTGCTGGTAGGTGCAGTTATGGCCACCCACATCGTTCACCCTCCTACGTAGATCCTGCCACAGGTCATCCCGCTGCTGGGCATGCTGTGGCACATGGCTGAACAACAAGTCATAGTTGTCATGGAGCTGTGGGATGAGGACATCATCCTCCTGGAGGGTGTATGCTGGGAGGCGTGTACGGGGCATTATCTGTAAAACATAATGATGGTGACAGGTCACAGTTTCAGAGATGTGCAGAGATACTGCTGCACATACATTTCTATGACATCTACGGCATCTGCACAGTTATCTTTGCAAAGCACCATGACACTGACACGACTGACGTGTTTGTGTCACACATGTCACACCCATTATGCATTGGATATCATCACCATATATGTGTGTCACCTCATTACAGTGTTCATACTCCATGTAAATGCTGTCTTGCTGTGGGCATGTCTATTTGCCTGCACTTGTGTTCTTACCTATCTGCACATGCCTCGATGTGTCCACGGTACTACTGTTGACCTGGATGCTGTGTATATGTCACATATCAACACAGACACAGCCGGAATGGACTTGAGCAGTGACAATGCACACATATGCATGGACACCTGTACATGCATGTGTTTTGCCATATACATCTACACAGCACTGTACAACTGTTCAACATCCTGACATGGATCGCCTGTATTACACATGTGATAGACATGGGACAATGGATAGTCAGACGACATTCGCAGGGATGTTCATCAACCATAGCATGTGCGGGCACAGTTTCCACGCTGTTACAGACGGCCATTGTGCCACCGCAAGCTGCATCAGTGCCACATTACTGATCCAGTCAGTTGATAGTACATCTACCATGCGGCCATCACACCACATATGACTGGGATGACATCTGTAGCTTTGATGGACAGGGTTGCATGGTATGGCGGGAGTATCTCACATATATGGCACAGGGATCTGTCCAGTCTGTGGCGATCCTAGTATTAGGATGGTGGCTGTCCATGACATATGTCATATTGATCAGGATATGGACATGTAGCATGTCCATCATCATGGTGTAACAAATGTCCTTCTGCAAGGTAGACGGCATGCTGCATAGTGGAGGTGTGGATTGTGAAGGCTGTTATCGCACATCCATGCATAGCCATTACCCCTTACAGGTGGTATGTGATCCAATATTGGTCACCACAGTGCTGTATATGCCTGGCCACTGATCTCCGTGCTCATGGATGGCACCCTGACATGACATGGGTACCTCAGATGACTACCTAAGGGGCCTGGAGACGTCAACATGTCAGGGGTGCACTGCACAGCACCATCCCTTACACAGTGTCCATAATGTTGACCACAGCTTAGGTAGCAGTTTATGGGTACAGGGATGTTCACCTAGCGGTGACACTGCTGGTATCATCCATCAGACTGTGCACATATGTCACACACCTCACACACACAGCCCATTCTGTATGTTGTTCACAACACTGACACAGCTAAACTGATAGGTCATGGCCATTCACAGCCTTACATACACAGATGCCTAACATTTGTGTGTGTGGTATGGGCTACAATGAGGGTGGGGTACAACACATTAACCCTGTTCTACTGTATCTGGCACAGATGTGCTGTGCACATGTCACTCTTGCACCTTTTGTAGTTGTGGGTCTGTCAACAGGCCACTGGTGGAACACACCTGTGACATGCAAAGGTATTTGTAATCAAATATCCGTGCTATCTTGTACATCTGTACTGCTAACATCTACAGTGCTAATGGTTCATGGACATGCACACCATACTCAGCAGGGTTATAGTGCGGTGCCACCCTAAATGACTGTCATCACCACTTGTGGGTTGATATTATCCAACACCCTATCTGTATTGTATGGTCATGCTAGGCACTTGTTCAGAACATGTGAGTATGTCATGAGCTAATGATTACTATAGCGCCCATTCCACACCATTTCCCACAGGTACACTGGCTGTCCTACACTTCCCAGCTTGTTTAAGGTATGACAGCTGTTGTACACATGTAACGCACATATCCTGTGGGACATGGTTGTATATGCAGGCATGTCCAACTGTCACGTACCAGTGCTACTGCCTGTCTATATGAGGGATATGTCGTACATGTGGCAATAGAGCAATTGTCTCGTGTACACATTCAATGCTTACTTCCCAACATACGGCACAACAGCCTGTGGGGGATGCATGTCTGCAGCCGTGCTGGGCCCATAGCTCTCAGGTGTACCTCATTACGGGGAACGTACCTCATTTGGGGTACTAAAAGGTGCATGTTCCTCAAGGTTCCACATTGGAAGGGTCTGTCACACATTCATTGTTGTACATAGTTTACCTGCTAGCCATGGATAGATAGCTGAGAATCATAGTAATTCATTGGAATATCTGTTTTATATGTAAGACAGCCTATTTTAGCCATCATATGCCCTTCCTAGTTGACGCTGTTAGTAAGCCAGTTGTAAGTGTTCCACGTTTTGCCCATTTGTCACACTGTATGAGGGCTAATGTTCCTCATTTTGGGGACAGGAGGCTGACAGCTATGGCTGGGAGTAATGCTGTCGCCAGCCCTGACTGCACCTGACAGTCATTTGGGGATGTGTAACATTCGCAACACACCCCACCCATCACATAGTCTCACATAATCTACACCACTGGCCACACCTACGAGGACAACCTGTGCAGTACGTCTCCATACTCACTGTAGGCACGAGAGGTAGCCCCCATCATGGAAGACAACATCACCAGCTTATAGCCCACAGACTCATGTGTGCCCACCACATACAGCCAATAGTGTGTTATAACATTCACAACACACCAGTCATAGCTGACTCTGTAGGGTGTCACACTGCAGTTCCACACAGCAGGCTACACAAGGCGTTAGTCGCTTACATCTTGCTGTCGGGTAACTGCTTCTGCAACATAACCTATGCACCCATACCACACCTCACCAGGTACAATATGTCTGTCATTTGCCATGTTAGTGTGACTGCCCTGTGATGCCACTTCACAGACTACGTGTGCAGGGACATGCAATAGCTCACCAGTCTTATAGCCCTGAGGGTGTGGGCCTAGCCCTGGGGAGCATTTTGCATTCGTCCAGACATGATACCACTGTACAATGACCGACTGTGTCACTTCAACAGTTGCCTATGCTCCTATTGTCATTCCACAGGCATGTGGTATCTGTCCGCTATGACTGTCCTGGTCAAACACAATGCTGTGGCACAGATGACTTGCGCCTGTCGGCCCTGGGAGTACAGCTCACATGCTAGGCTCTTGCTGCTGCTATACTGCCTGTCCTGCACAGTTTCCAATAACTGTCACCGGCAGGGAGGTAACTGGCATGCGCAACATGGGGTCATGTGACACACTGCTTGCATCTTCCCCTGTGACGCACGCAGGCAAGGCACACCTTATAATGCACCACTCCACCATCTCTGCAGTGACTGGGACCTGCCTGTAAGCTCTGCAGAGCACACCTGCAATGACAGGTTATAGACGGACCATACCTTCCAGGCACATACCTGGACGGGCACACCCACAGCTGAGGAGTTCCCATATCCCACTATGTTTTGTACACATCCTGGCAAGTTGCTTAGCACAATGCATCAGAAGTGCTCCACGTGCAACTAACTGTGTCCGGGACCGCTATACACATTGTAACAAGCGACAGAGTCAACATCATACCCCACGGGTAACATACCTTCTATGGTGGTATAGTGGACAGTGGGCCTCAGCTACTACTGATGTATGACTGACACTACCCCACACTTCACTGGGATAGCCACTCATGTACCGACACATCCATGAGTCATACCCTCCACTCTGCTGGATCAACACATACACACCACATCCAAGACCTACATTACCCTTGGCATGAACACTACCACCCTGTGACTGGTGTTACACACCTGGGGTTATCCCCTCATTGGTGGATTCCGAACATATGCTAATCTAACTTGTTAGCCACATCCCAGAAACACACCCATCACAGCATACACAGTACATGTGTACTACTACACCTACTACAGATGTCTGCTGACAGCGGTTGTTAACATCATGACACCTGTGCAGATGGACAATGCACATACAAATGCTGACACATACCCCAGTGCACTTAATTAGCATGTACACAACTGCATGGATCATGCTATTCCACACAGAGCCATGATGGTACACACCAGATAATAGACGCCACTCTGGTGGTCATGTTCCACAGACATATGATGTACAACAACAGGTGTAGGCTGTTGCACAGTGGTGTACATTCCCATGTGTGGGGTGGCTCACTGGTCAGCTGTGGTGGGGCCACAGGGTCCCTCATCACATACTCCAAGACTAGCTACGTAAACATGACTGCCACACATTCCGGGGTGTACCACCAGGCATTATGGTGGTATGTCAGTATTTGATGGCAACACCAACATCTGCTGTCACATACAACAGTCACTTAGGAACATTGCAGACCCAGGTATTGTTGGCAGTATGCTGGAGGATGGATTCAATGCTGACAGTACACCCTCTCACTCACTACAGGGCCGCATTTCATAAATGAACATTGTGGTGTCCCTGTGGTCACACCTACACAGTACTGACCTACACTCTGTGTCCTGGGACACTGGCCCCATGTCACCTTCCAACATCCCAGGCTGTGATGTCCACCAACCTCTGAATTACTTGTCTCCCCACTAGGCCACCATATTCAGTAATAGCCTTGTTTCAGACATTGTAGACCCTGAATGGCACAAAGCATCATTTATCACACTACACACAGGTGGCACCACATTGCACGAGTGGGACTATAGTCCTACACACCTGACTGGACTGTTCTGCATGTCTATGGGGCACATCATCAAGGACGTCATTCTCAGAGACATTGTTGGTCTCCCGTCCTCTGCTGCCACCCGGGTTGGGCTTGTTAAGGCCAGAGCATGGCCCCTACACATGGTGGACTCCTTTCATACAGTTACCAGGGCAGTTGCTGATGGTACGGGAGTCCACACATCCTACATTGTCCTCTCATTGCCTTTCAGCACCATTCCCCATTCTGGTGTTGACAACATACACATCCACCTGCACATCGTACCCTGTGTCTCAGGATGTTATGCTATGTGGCTCATGAACAGGACACACAGTGAGGCCAGCATACCATAGTACCTACTACATGTCAGGTATTTTGGCATACCACAGTACTCAGTCATAGGGCCCCTCATGTTAAATATATGCTTCCCTGCAGAACAGGCTGGCACAGGGGACTTTCCCTGCCTAGCTTTAGAACCCCTACATACCAAGCGCCATGACTGCTCCACCAGCTGATACTGACTCCAACCATACGGGTGTCGCTGTGACAGATACATAATATGACTATCATGGCATCAAGCTGCATGACACAAGGTGCAAGCACATCACCTTTGCATTACATCATTCACCCACTGACTATCACATGGATGGTAGTCCCCTACATACATATCACATTGTACATGTTTGCAGTACACACATATGTCGCACCCACTCCTGTGGTTACCGTATTGCCACTGTGGCATGGATATCCTCATACGTGGCCACACCTATCTGTACTGCATGTGTAACTGGTACATAGGCACCCATTGTACCTCTGAACTCAAGACATCTACACACATTCAGGGTACACCACCCCATTTAGGGTGTACCTTACACAACAGCTACAGCTTTACATGCCACAACATTAACACGCCATGACGTATGCTGAGCTCCGACAGTTTAAATATGCGGCTGCACTATGGACACCACATCTGTACACATTTGCATACTACATACTCAGGGGTGACCTCTGCTGATCAGACAGGGCCCATGTCCACAACATTATTGATGGATATACTCCTCATACGCAACATAAGCAGAGGCCACTGTGAGCAACATGCTCATGGATATGTGCTCACATGCCACAATGAGTGGGATGTGCTTCTGGGTTACATTCCCAAGCAGGACACTCACCATGCTGTGGAACATAAGTCCTCTGTACATCACGCAGGGACATTCAGTAGCACTGTTCATGTGATACCTCCCTTGGTGGTTGGGAGACACATGTAGGCCTGGGATCACTGCAGTGGCTGTACTGTGCAGTGGTGCAGGTGACACCTGGCTCTGCTCTTCACAGGACACTACCCTGGAGAGGTGCCACTAGTGTGAACACTGTAGTTGTGCTTACACATGGACTTGACAGACTGCATAGTACCCCACTATGCACCTGTGCAGCTATTACATGTCCTTTGTGCATGGTTACTTGGTAGCCCTTCCATTTAGATTAGCTATCATGCTATTACTATGTCCCATACCTACAGGCCATATATATCCTGTTATTGTACATACCAATAGACGATACCTGTGGTATGCATGATATGCCTGTTATGCTGTGTAGAATATCTGTCATATCTACCTATAATACTATACATTACACATATTTCACATAGTATCCCATAATGCAAAGCATACTTGCTCAGCGGGACCACCTTACTTATGTCATTAACGTTATTTACCCATACACATGCGTGCTGTGACAGTATATCAACATATACTATCCCCTGCTATGGCACGTCCTTGTTGGACATACCCTACCACTGACGGCGGGTTGTATGGCATTGTTCTGTTTAATGGCCTCATGTAGCATCCCTTCTGGTGTCTGTGCTGTGTACCTTGTGTCCCACTGCTGGATGCACAGATTCTACAAGCGTTAGTATGCTCAGCAAGACATCACTACATCAATACCTTTCCCCACTTTATGCATTGTGGACACGTTTAATTAATGCAAACAAGGCTATACATACAGTAAAACTAATGAATACAGATCATGCTATACATAACCTTACATATCGGGCGTTCTACATACCTTGTTGTCGTTACGGCATTTCGTTTCTATCTCTCACAGTGTTTCAACTGTTTTTCGGTATGAGCATACGGTTTGAATGTCTGGCAAGTCATCCTTATATACGTTGATACCTGAAACATGTGGATTCTTCCGCCAATTGGTGTTCCTGAGTAACTAATTACTTGCATATCAGCTGTGCAGCTACTCCATTCGCCAATTACGCGGCGACAGTGGGGTATAATTGGATTCGCCACTTGGGCGTTGCCTATTTGCCCTACCTTCGGGGAGACGGTCTGTATTGTGTTTTGTTATGAGTAACTGCAACTGCTATGCATGGGGACAAGTATAGTTTGGATTTATGTCCCCCGTGGATTGTGTGTGACAGGTAGAGTATTTGGTTCAACATGTGGGTGTACCTGTCATCCCGACGTCTGTTAACCGAGTATTGCAATCAATACCTGTAACATGGCTGTTTGTTCCATTATACAACGCCTGCAATTTTGCATGTTGCCTTTAATTGTGTCTCTCACACGGTATGTTGAGGGTTCTGCAGATGTAATTGACTGACTGGATGTTTGTGCTGCTATTACAGTTTGTATTGCTTTAGTTACTAGTGTGGGGGATGTTGGTGGTTGTACGTAACATATACTGTTTGTGGGCCTTGCATTTCTACATAATCCGTATATATGTGTGTGGGCTCCGTCCCTGATTAGAGAGCTAACAGTTAGTAGACTTATGTTACGGGATTGTACGTTGGGCCGTTGTTAATTGGTTTCTATATCGTCTGCAGGTGAGCTTGCTACTTGTATACCTCCGTAATTGCAGCGATATATCAGGGAATATGTGTAGGTGACAGCTATCCCTTGTATTTCTGCCCCAGATATTTGCAGTCATTGTGGTTGTGTTGTTAAAAGAGCCTGTTTGCCATGGGTTGCCACCTTATCATATGGTCATTGTTGGACACTTGCGGGACACAAAGCAGTGTTTACAGGCCAACACGTAGCCACGGTCAGTACACAGGTAGCACATACTTTTATCCTCACTACATACCTATTGTTGTGACTTTGGATACTTATCATATTGCATGTAACATTTAAGTTTCTTACATACAGGCATAACTATTAAATACGACTGTTACATTATATATGGGACATATTTATGTCCTACCATCTCGGACATTTGCCCTTTGTACTGGTTTATGTCAGGACACACCTGCCCAGGGTGGGGATGTCCCTCCTACTGTGGTACAGGTAGTAACCGTATGCCTACGGCTAGCTATACCCACACCTACCATACTGGTCTGCCTCTGACTTGGCACCAACATACACATGTTGCGGACACACACACACATTACAGTCACACAGAAATGCACACGGCACCCTCAACGCACACTTACACAGACTACGGCACTCACAGACACAGTTGAACACAGTACCTACATGGACCGCGACACCATCAGCGGTGACTAACTGTCCCTTCATATCATCATACTATTACTCGCAGATGTACTGTTCCGGTACTGTATTCTATTGGTCTTTCAGCCTCGTGGTTACGCATGTCGGTATGTTACACATTCCATGGTTGGCGGTATCCTATTTATTTGTACCTCAAAGATGTTATGAATGTCGTTGAACTATCTATCATATTTGCAGATATCGCTGAATCCATCTATATCACCATATATCCCTCTATTGCCCTTTCTATCTGTATTATATATATGCATATGTGTACATATATATATATATCTATATCTATATATATATATCTATATCTGGCGGGGAACGTGACAGGCACACAGCACCACCATATGCTGTAAGACTCATGTACTGTTCAGGTGTTGGCATTCCGTGTTGCACTGGCTGTTGTGTTTACAATGTTTGAGGGCTGCCTATGTAGGAGTCACACATTGGGCCACCTATACATTATAATATACAGGTGGTCATGTTTGTGTGCCATCCATTTTACTGTGTGTGCAGGTGGAGAGGTGTCAGTCCGTAGGGGCCTACACGGTCAGTGTATGTGCTATACGTTCCCTCTTTGCCAAGGCATAGGCATATTGGGCACGCCTCCGTCTGCCTACTGGGGCTGGCACAGTGTGTTCATGGTCTGAATCCCTCTGTGCCTGTACTGGCCTTGGCAATTGCGGTGGGCTATGAAGGCCTTCACCATTTTGTCCCTGCTGCAGCTGCTTCTGCAGGATCATATTATGTAGCATGGCACATACTATGACGATGTGGGCACATGTGCCTGGAGAGTACTGCAAGGCTCCACCAGATGTATCCAAGCACCGGAACCGTGATTTCAGCATCCCGAACACACGCTCTATGATGATTCTGGTTTGTGCGTGTGCCTCATTATGGCGTTCTTGCATGGGTGTGTGTGCATTTCTGATGGGAGTCATCATCCACGGCTCCAGTGCATAGCCAGCATCCCCCACGAGATGGCCATGTGGGATGTCCCCCCTGACAAATACCTGATACATCTGTGAGGCATGCCAGATATGGGAGTAATGGTATCTTCCAGGGCTGCCAGCACACACATCCATGATAATGCCCTGGGCATTGCACACAACCTGGCAGTTGATGGAGTGGAATCCCTTGTGGTTTATGTAGCGCATACCCTGCTCACCAGGTGGTAACTTGATTTGTATGTGCATGCAGTCTATCGCACCCTGTACCTCCGGGTATTGTGCCACATGGTGGAAGTGACGCATATTGCTGGCCAACTCCTCCTGAGTTCTGGGGAAGTATATCTGCTCATTGGCATGTGGTAACATGACATCCAGGAACTGGTGTAGTACCCTGGATGCTGATGCCTGTGAGATACCCATTATATCTCCAGTTGGCCTTTGAAAGGTACCTGTGGCCAGTATTCGCAGGCTTACACATACCTTTGTGTCCACTGGTATGGGTTCCCCTCTGTTGTTTCTGGTTCTCAGGCATGGCCGGCACAGCTCCACTATTTGCTGTAAGATGTCCCTGTCCACCCTGTAACGCTCTACTATCTCCAGGTCATGTAGCCCCTGGTAGGTTACCCTTGGTCTGAACACTCTCCTTCTCCTCCGAGGCCTGCGGTGGTTGTCGGCATCATCCTCCACAACACCATCAGTCTCTAACACATGCTGCTGAATCACAGCTATAGCAGCTCCCAACATGTACATTTTAAAAGTTCCCCATGTGTTTACACCTATGGTGCCATGTTTGGGAATACACAGGTGTGTGTTGGGTGCTTACACACTTTATACTATTGTGCTGTGAACACCGATGATGTCATAGGGTGTGTATGTACGTTCGTAGCTACAGGTTATGTTCTGTGTTTTACTGCCGGAACTACTATTGTGGTGCCTTTGGTGTTGAATTACATTTGCCTGCCGTGGATTACCTCTTGACCTTCCCTTTACATTTTTGCGTGTTGCACCTACCATTTTCTGGCGTGCATCCTGCAGCCTACTTTCATTTGTGCTTTCCTGGACCTGGCGTATCTTGCGTTATGTGTGCTACTGCCGGTCTGCTGTCAGTTTGCTTTGCTCTGCTGTGTCAAGTCTCCTATCTTTGCAATCCAATACCTCCCCTCCTTTCTTTGCATTCACATGCGTCCCCTATCCTGTTTTGCAGGTTTCTGCAAGCGTACTTGTCAGCTGCCGTTGATTGGCCTTCGTGGGTTGATTGGTGTTGATTGCTCATTAGTACTCCAATTATCCTACTTCCGCATTTCCTTTTCTTCCCATGACCTTCCTGTTTCTGCTATTGTTTGCGGCGCGTGCATCCGATTACTGGGTTTCGGGCACGTTTTCATCCTCGTACACATGCACTTTTGGCCACCATGTGTGCTCTCAGCTAAACGATTCTTCCCCACCCCTATCCTGCAGCTTTGCTTAGCAACGGACAAGCCAGATTTGCAATGCTCCAATGTGCTTAGTGCTACAGTGGCACACCCCTCTGCTGATGTCATGTATCTCCTCTGAGCTACTCCTCGGTGTTATACCGCTGCGCTGTATGGTACAACCTTCCTCCGGCGGGACATTTGCGATTCAGTATTATCTGCCTCATTTGCATGGCATTGACTACTAATTCATAGTTACCGTGCCGAACACTATCACAAGCCCTTAGCAACCCTTGCACCTTGGTTGTGGTGTTCCATGCCTACCATTGTGTGTTATGCTGTAAACCTGATTTCTATTACGTTGCGATTTTATGACATTTTTATATTATTTCTTTATGTTACAGCTTCTGCACACATGCCCTGCGGTTCTGCTGTGCGTTACTGTGGACATGACATTAAATGTTGTTATTTACATGTTGTGCATCTTTTCTTATGCCATTGGCTGTGTATTTCGCCATTGGCATATGTTCACGTTGTGATACCTGGGTCTGGCCCTCTTCCATAGCTCCGATGTTATGTTTGGGAAAATGTAAACCATGTTTTTTGGTTTACATTTCCGTGGGCTTACACTACACCTGCACCACTTCACGAATCGCTATATGCCTTCATTTGCATGGTGCCACACTGCACATGGGGTGATTTGCATACCTATGCCGGGGCCTGCGCTGATCTGGCATACGCCGGTAGTGCACGTGGAATTAGATCGTACCTGAATCGCTCGGTGGCCATATTTGGCGTTATAACGCCTACGCTATGCGTGCGCCTGGCACAAGCTTCATGAATCCCGGGGATTAGTTTTTTACAGCAAAACTGCATAAAATATAATATATACATATACATATATGTACATGTTTATCTTTAAAAACAAATTCCATATATATTCAAAGAGCCAAATAAATCATCTCTCCAATGCTTTAAATTTTAAAATACTACTAATTGAAACCTGCCCATTCAAACCTAGCCAGAAAATAGCATTCAAGCATAGCTGCCAGATCAGTTCACATCTTTCTAATAGTAAAAACCACACTCCACCCTTTTTATTTATCTGTAAAGCTTCTGATACTATAAATTTAAAACAATGTCCTTCATTTTCTGCACAGTGTTTAGACAGGGCATCTGTCTCCTTTTTAAGTTTAATAACTCTCAAATGTTCATATATACGTGACAACTCAATTTTACCTATATAAAAACATGCACAACAATAGCATAGGGCACAATACACCACCCTCTCTGACAAGCACGAATATTTTACTCAAAGTTTCTCCGTATACCTATTAATAGTTACCGCTGAAGTCTCTATTATTGATGAACAACATGAGCAAAAAACACACTCTCATAGATCCAGTGGTTTGTGAAACCACCTGTTTCTCAAACACATTTTTCAGATGTGTCCCTTTCCTGTAAACAATAATAGGTTTTTTAGTAATAAGATCCTTTAAATCTTTATCAGATTTTAAGATTTGCCAGTTTTTCATCAGTATATTAATTATTTGCCTGCTATTTATTTTTTTATTTAACATTTTTTAACCAGGAAAGTCCAACTTGGAATGAAGCCAATTTACAGCGGAGGCCCAGGGGGAAACACTCCAGGTGAATGTCTTTGTAACATGGGAGGAAACCAGACCACCCAGAGGAAACACACAGAGAGGACATGCAGACTCCACACAGAAGGAACTCCAGTCGAGAATCAAACCAGAGACCCTCTTGTGGTGAGGTGACAATACTACAACTGCACCACTGTACCATCCATACTATTAACACAAAATGTGGTGATGAAAGAATTCCACATCAGTACTTTTTTCATTATTACTAAAACTGCCCACAGGGACCAGATCCATGTTATCAGTTGACAAAATTCCTTACAGGCCCATAGCATTTACATCATTGGGACAAACTGGCATCTTTCTTAAAATGAGTACAAAATGTCTTTCTCTTTTATTCAGGACCTCTAGTATAATTTCATCTATTAGGGAGCAGGATAGCCACACTTAGGAAACATACCTTTCAGGAGGTCACATTCATCCAAGAAAAATTCCATTGTGGACACCATTCTTGCTGCCCTAAAGAATTGACCTTTCACCACAGCCCACTTTTACTTAAAGGGGTGTGCACTAGAAAAATGAAGTAAAGTGTTCAAGTATGTTTCTTTTCTAAAAATCCTGGAAAAAAATCTATTTTTCACTGTATCCTTTGACAGAAACACATCCAGGAATGCAATTTCTTCCTCATCTATTGTATGTGTGAATTTCAAAAAAGACGTTATACCATTAATATAATTTGAACATCGAGGAATTACTTCTTTAGGGCCATCCCAAATAAAAAAACACGCCATCCAAAAATGTGTATAAAGATGACAGTATTGGTGGAGCCTTGAACTGAACAAAAACTTACGCTCCCAACATAACATTACAATATTTACATATACACCACCACGTCCACCACATAACGAACTTATAGCTACCCCTTCACGTTGCACATAAAATTCTTTCTCAAAGGTGATGAAATTATTAAACAGCACCATCTCCAATAATTGTTCCAGAACATAAATTTGTATTTGTGGAACATCTTTTCAACAAAATACTCACAGAACTACTCTATTCCTACATCATGTGGAATTACAGAATATAAATCTTTAATATTTACAGTGATGGAAACAAAATCAGTTGTGAACTGAATTCTATTTATTTTGTTCAAGAATTTCCACAAGTCCTTACAGATAGATGGTTCCTTCATCACTAAATCCTTCAACTTAATATCAATAAATTTTGCTATGGGATATGTGATTGACCCTCTTGCACCTACTATTGGACACATTGATGGCTGGTGGATATTTTTATGCAACTTAGGTGTCCTAAAAATTGTTGGAATCCTAGGAAAAGGGATATCCAAAAATTACATTCTTCAATGGAGATACTTCCCTCAATGAATAAATCCTGCAGGACCCCTTTTATTGCCCTATAGGCACCATTCAACTAATTTAACGAACTAAGCTCATATGTTTCAGTTGCTAAAATTTCTTTCATCTTACCATTATAATCCACCTTACTCATTATCACCACACCACCCCCCCTTATAAGGTTTCATAATTCGTATAGAATTCTCACCACTAAGTCTTTCCAGCTCTAACTTCTCATTCGGAGTGACATTATTTTCTATATAATTCCCATACATACTGATGTTATGTATGTCGAGTTCACACAGTCTTTCAAACAATTCAAAGACGGCATGAATCGGGCTTGAAATATTAAATGGTTTTGTAATCAACCTCACATCCTGAAACAGGAAAAGCTCAAATTCAGTTTTGTCTCAAAAAGTCTCAAGTTGATTAACACATTTGAAAAATCTATCTTCTTATTAGGCACAAATGTGAGGCCCTTTGCAAATAAATCAACACAAACCATATCAATTAATACTGATGAATAATTATAAATTTTAAAGTCTTCCTCACTATTTAAGGTTATTTTAACAAATGGTAAGACATATCCATCATCCATAGCTGGTGCTATCAAGTCTAAAACCTGTTTTTGGTGCTCCCTCTGCTGGCTTTGAAACCCCGTCGACAGGGTGGATATTTCTGATAACTTGTATTCTGCTTTAAATTCCTCAGACGTTCAGAATGTCTGGGAAGAGCTTGTCCCTCTGTCTCTAAAAAATCTTCATCATCCACATCAGTTGCAAGTTCCTTCTCCTCATCATTTTCCCTAGATGTATTAGGCCCAGGAACATCATATCTATCCCCCCATTCCTGTGAAGGAAGCAGTGTTATCTTTGTATGTTTTCAGATCTTTCACTAATTTCTTTATTTTCCTATTCGTAATTACATTCAGTTGTTCCATACTGATATACTCATATTCATTAGTTTTAAAATTAAAACTTAGCACAATCATATTATCCAGCTGAGTCACACGACTCGTTAATGCAGCAATTAGTAATCCATTATGTTTGACCACTAAGTGCATATATTCAATCTTTTGTTTATCAAATAACTCAATTCTTTAAGAAACAATGACTCCACTACTAAACCAGTAGGAAAGCACCAAATGCACAAACCTTTAGGTGTAATATTCAATCTAGTACATTCAAAAAATATGCATTATCTAAATGCAATGTTTTAAATTTTTAACAATAAATAATCTAGTTCAAAAAGTTTGTCTGAGAAATCAGTAGGACCCATTATATGTTGGTCAGACAACAATGTATGCTGACACAGCCATTCACTTAAAAAGGTGCAGCATTTTGCTGAACAGTTCTTTCAGCTAATAGTCTGTTCTGTTCATTACTGACCTGTTCACAACTCAAGGGTGGAATATTGGCCAAATGTCTGTGCAACTCTGAGTTACTCACATTCATGTGTGAAGAAACAGTCCTGTTCACTTAATTTCTTTTCTGGGGTACCAAAGAACCATATAAAGAATACGTCTCTCACAAATTTAGTGAGTTGATAGAATACAGGTTTCATATTAGTATGAATTTTTGGAAGGGTATGAAATCACCACTGACTGAAATTTAATGCCTGGTATTACTTTTGAGTTAACCCTGAATGATTCACCAATGATAAGGTAGCAAACCATCAAGTTATAAGAGCAGACCAAAATATGAGGCAAATTCCATACATTCTGTGAAAATCTGCACAATTGAGTAGTATGGCAGCCTACTCTGAAACCATGAGCCGATCATCCAGCACAACCTTCTATTTCAACAGCCAACCCTAGCAGTAATCTGTTTAGATCTAATATTATACTAAAACTCCACAGCCTAATTAATTAATAGCCATTGCTTTAATCTTCAACATTTTTAACCCTCCAGTGTCGTACAGCATAGGATACCAATAAATGCATAACTTTTACTATATGCATGTGCAATCCACAGCATCCACTGTATTCTAGATCAAACCCTGTACTCATGATTATGAGTAACCCTTATGATGAGCTTAACTGCTGAACCAGTCCCACAGCCTGGCAAGAGTCTTAATCCACCACACCAACCAGAAATCGATTAAGCCAACTTGTTTTCTCTCTCTCTTTTTTTATTTTCCTCTTTTTTGTTTGTTTTATTATATAGCTGTTGCAAACTCCAGACAGCTGCACACTACAAGATCTGGTACTCTTAATGGTCAACAGCAGTGATGTGAACTGTGCATGTGCAGTAACAAATCCCTTCTTAATCCCTTCCCCAGCCCAGCCTACTCCCACTCCCGTTTACTCCCCTACCGTCAACTTCAAAGATGTCCTGTGACAAATTGATTTGTGCTCAAACCTCATTTGTTACTGCTGCTTTTTTAACTTGCTTTAACCAATTAAGCTGTCTACTTAACAGATTAGGTCATGGCTATGATTTGGCAAGTGTAAAGATTTATCTTAATTTTGTGGATGATTTAAAACTGATGAGGAACTGAAAGCACAACTGCAAGTTGTCAATATTTTTTCAGATGGTATAAAAATGTCATTTGGTCTTGATAAATGTACAAAAGCATCCTTTAAAGCAGGAAAGCTATAGCTCCAAGAAAACATCAGCCTGAGACAGGAATGTGATATAAAAGAACTTGAGCAGGAGGGATAAATACTTGGGACTTGATGAATGGTCAGCAATAAAACACAAACAAATGTGAATAAAACTTATTAAGCAGTATTTTAGAAGACTCATATTAACATTAAAAACAGTGCTGAAATTTAGGAACAAAGTCCACAGTATAAACCAATTTACTCTTAATGAGCTAACTTACAATTTTGGAGTGACTGACTGGCCCCAAAAGCTGTTGGATCAGTTGGACAGGAAAAGAAGAAGGATGCTTCATACTCATCAAATGATTTTTAAAAATCAGTGCATAACAAGATTATAAATCCCCCATCCCGAAGGAGGTATGGGCCTCCTTGAAATTGATTACATGTATAGATCTGCAGTCATATGACTTCAAACATATCTGCTGATCTCACAAGACTCAAGCATAGTGAACATTTTGAAACATGAGGAGAATAAATCTAAGATGACTTCCCTGCTTAGTTTAACAGAAGCATATCAGTGTCAACGAGGAATGGAAGTCAAACTAGAAGTAGACAAAATCAGGCAGTAACTGAATGTGCCGAAAAACAAAAGAAAGAATATAAGGTGAAGGATCAGATGAGAAGGCAAGAAATGTGGAAAAAGCATAAATATAGTTACAACTATAGAAAACTCTTGGAACAACCTCATATTGATCAGAAACAAATGCAGGAATTGTTAAGGAGAGGTGAATTTAAACTAAAAATTGAAAGGTTAATATTGGTCCAAGAGAGTGGACTACATTCACATTGGTTTACAAAGTCCTTTTAACATGTGGGAGAAACAAACAAATGTAGGTTTTGTAAAACAGAACTGGAAACAGTCAGGCATCTTGCTGCTGGTTATGATATACTAATGGTAGCTGAAAAATATTGGAAACATGAGTCAGAAAGAATTATAAAGAATAATGAAGTTTACATAATATGGGATTACCCATTACCAACAGTTCAAAGAACACATGCGAGAAAACCAGATATAGTAGTCCATGAAAAGAAGACAAAAGTAGCATTGATCATTGAAATTGCTACTCTCAGTGACTACAGTGTCTTACATACAGAGTGACACAAAGTCATAAAATACCAGGATTTGCAGGCAGAATCGAGGGCAATGTAGAAGAAGTATACTCAGGCAGTTCTAATAGTAGTACGAGCAACAGGTCTTATAAAACGAATTTACAATCATACTTAGATATGTTACCAATACATGTAACTCTGTATGAATTGAAGAAGGAGTCAATATTGGGCACATGGTGGGTACTTCGAAGAACACTTCTGGCTAACATCAAAGATTGAAATAATACTAATTTTGTGAACTTTAATCATACTTTGAGTTAGGAATGGGGTCCATTCCCGTCAAGGTATTAGAAATCCAAAAGACTTGGAGAAATTAAAAATGAATCCCGATAGGTGTAAAATCAAAACATGGACATGGAAAAGAAAAAGAGTTCCGATTTGGTACCATATATACACAGAATAGAAAGCCAAAGTAACCAAGAAAAAAATGCGGTTCCAAAGAAATTTAAAGAGAAATGTCGACAAATGCAGTTGGATCCAGAAACTTTTACAATACAAAAAAGATAAGATCATAAAGGGTGGATTTAGAAAAGAGGCTTACTGAGGTATAAGTCAAATAAATAGGAATTAAAGTGATGGCCAATCTGCAAAGTGAAGGTTTAGTATGGAGATTTCAACATAAGCAGTGTTCCAACATGATGGAATGATGAGCCCCCATATTAAGGAGCAGCAGGTGAAACAGGAGACATCTGATTTGTTACATGGTGATGCTCTGGAGCCTTTTGTGGGTGGCCAATATGGATATCCAACTGTAGTTGCACAGTAAGGCAGGAGCGTGAAAGAGTGGCAACTCTGATGCAGGTAATGCTGTGGAGTGATGGGCCAATGGGTTCCCATTGTGGTGGAGCAGCAGAAGAAGTGTGATACATCTAAAAAGGATATATCACAGGATGATGTTCTGGAACTTTCTGTAGATTATTCACAGAAAACGAGTAAAGAACATGCTCTCAGTCAAAAGAAAATTATTTAAGTGAAGACAATGGTTGAATAGAGATAGGTAAAAATATTAAAATGAAAGAAATAGATAACAGAAAGTAAGAAGACCCAACATGTTAGAAACTGGCAAAGCAGATCAACACAGAAATTAGGGGTATTAAGAGAAATTCATATGATATGATATAACAGAAATGAATAGGGTATATTACTGTATAGCTAAACTAATGATAGATAATGTGTTACTACAAAACAGAGTAATAAAAGAAGAGAAAGGAACAGGTAGAATGCTACAGTGGAAGTGCTGAACTGAGAAAACCATCAAGCAAACCTGTCAAACTCTTAGGGCTAGAAATCTGGACAAAGCCCATCATAACTAGGGGACAAACGACTCAAAATATTGAAAGATTTTAAATATTGCTCTTATAAACTTAAAAAGCTGGTAGAATAGCAAGCTTTATGTTAGCAAGCCTTTTATGAAAGATTTGAAGTCTGAAACTCAAATGTAATTCATTATTTAATGACTTCCATGCTCAGATCATCCCAGTGATTTGCCAGAATACCACAAATTTTATGAGGAACATACCAAAAATATAAGGCAAAAATCTGGCCATTCTTTGAAAATATGGACAGTTGAGAGGTATGCCATCAAGCAGTTAAGACAAGAAGTATCAATGTTAGAAGAATATAGAAAAGGTAACAGATCATCATAATACTTACAAAGATAGACATGGAAAACTGGCCAGGATTTATCATACACTATTTTCAATAAGACTTACAAGATACACAGACAAATATAAAGGAAAAGTACAAAATTAGCAAACCATTAATAACCCAAAATGTTTCAGAAAGAACTGGGAAACAAAACAAAAGGAATAGAAACACCCGTAATAAAAAGTAACTATATTTTGGAGAAGTATTTATGAGGACCTGTTGAACATAGCAAAGATGAGGAATGGATAAAAGAATTAGAAGAATTAAAAGAAGCAGTAAGAAGCTCTAATGTAGTGATTATCAAATGAAATAAAATTACAGACAAAGAAATTGAAACAAAATTATGAAAAGTTCCTAAATGGAAAATCCCAGGCCCAGATGCAGTACCTAACTTCTGCTTAAAGGTATTAACATGTTTCCACAGAGATTTAGCTTTGAACAAGGATTATTTATATGTGCATCTTGGATAGACACCATCTGGTTACCACCAGGAAACACAATACTCCTCCTTAAGTGTGAACCTGCAAGCCTTCCTAAAAACTATACAAATAACTTGCCTTCCAACAATAAATACAGTATATACTGAAACTGATACAGATGCAGATTATACTCATGTAGAAAAAAAGTCAATTATGGCAACTGAACAAAAGTCAGTAAAAGCAAGACATATGCAATAAAAGATGGTTTATTACTTAATTAAGCCATAATAGAGACTTTAAAAAAGGAGGAAAGAATGTAAGTAAGGCAGGGATAGATTACAAAAACATTTGACAGCTTCCTACTTTTATGGATAATATAATACTTACAGATGTATAACATACATCGAACATTGATCAATTACATTACACTGACTGTGAAACAATGACAAATCATTTTGTAGCTGAACCATGACAAAGGGCAAATTATTATCCCGGGGATAAAAATTAAAAGGGAGATATTCTAAAATTACACTTTGTCACCAGTGTTGCTTTGTTTTACCTGTAATCTGTTAAACTGTTTATGTATTTATCAGATTAGGCTGTGGTTACAGTGTGGATCCCAGAAATCAGCCTTGTTTAAAGACTTCTCAACTACTTTCTGTGGATGTCTTAAAATTGTATAGTCCATCAGAAAGTAGGTTGAAAGCACAACTATAAATGGTTAAAACATTTTTACATGGTATAAGAATGACATTTGGTCTTGGTAAATGTGCAAAAAGAACATTAAAAAAGGAAACCTGCATCACCCACACAATATCATTGTAGGACAGGAGTATAATACAAAGAAACTTGAGCATAAGGGATTGTATAAATATCTCTGAATAGATTAAGGGTCAGCAACAAAATATGAATAAATGTCAATAAAGTTCTGGAAGGAATACTTCAGAAAATTAAAACTAATATTAAAAACTGTCTTGCATCTTAAAATAAAATTCAAGCTATAAATCAATTGCTCTTCCAGTTCTGTCTTACAGCTTTGGGTGATTTATTGGCCCCAAAATGTACTGGATCTTTTTAGCATGGAAAAAAATAGAAATGCTTTATATTTATCAAAAGATTTACACAAATCATTGTATGTTAAGATTATATATTCCTCACCATGGAGGAGGTATGGACCTCCTCGATATTGACTACATGTATAGATCTGCAATAGAGGGGACTGTATACATATCTGGCATCCTCATCAGACCCAAACATAGTGAAAGTTTTAAAACATGAGGTGATGTCTAAGTGGCATGTTTGCTTAGTTTAGCAGAAGTATTTTGGAATAAAGCAGGAATGGAACTCAAATCAGAAGCAGACAAAAGTCAGGCAAGAACTGAATGTGCCAAAATAAATAAATAAATAAAAGCATCAGAAAGTATAGTGACACGTATGTAGATATTCAGGAACAACCTCATGTTGACCAAGATTTGTCCCAAGAATGGTTAAGGAGAGGTGAATTGTAATGAAAAGATGAAAGGCTAATGATGTTGCCCCCAGACAGTGAATTACACATTTGTTTACAAAGTCAGTTGAAAACATTGGAGAAACAGTCAGACATAGGCATTGTAAAACAGAAGTAGAAACAGTCGCACATCTTGTTGCTGAGTGTGATACCCTCATGGCAGATGGCCTGTATACTGCATTGGGGATTGTCTAAGCACTGCAATACAGATGTATCTGAGAAGCATTGGAAACAAGAACCACAGAGCAGTACAGAGAATGATGACATTTGCATCACACAAGATCACTCATTACCAACAGTACAAGAAACAGAGATATGAAAACTGTTCCATGAAAAAGACAAAAGTAATGTTAATCATTGAAACTACGGCACCCACTGATTACAGTGTCTTACATACAGAGAGACACAAAGTCATAAAATACTAGTATTTGCAAGCAGAAATGAGGCCAATGTGGACAAAAAATACCCAGAGTGTTCCAATAGTAGTAGGGATAACAGGTGTAATAAAAAAATAATTTACCATTGTACTTAAATATGCTACCGGTACATGTAACCCCCATAATAATTACAGAAAGAGATCAATCTGGGTCCATTGGATGAGCTGCAAGGAGCACTCTTAACTAACATCAAAGACTAACACAATAGTAATTTTATAAATTCTAATCATACCCTGTCTTAGGAATGGGGTCCATTCCTGTTATGGTATTAGAAATTATTTTATTTATTTATTTATTATTTTATTTTATTTTACATTTGTTAACTGGGATTGTCTGACTGAGCAAAAGCCCTTTTTCACCAGAGGCCCGGGGAGAAAAGCTCCAAAACATAGTTACAAAAAAATATAACTGTTAAAAACACAGTTAACATTATAATCATTCATAATAAAACTTTTAGAACGGTTATCATATATATGCAGTTACAATTATCTATAAAAATGTTATGAAGAATACTGCAGTAGAAGGAAAGGAGATAGTGTTAGGTAAAAAATGATGAAGTAGACTAGTTTAAGTTGTAAACGTTTTGGTATAGAGGAGAAGAAATGATGGTAAGACAGAGGAAGTTAGGTTTGTTATTTAGTGAAGGTATATTCAAGGAGCCTGAGAGCAGGTACAAATCCAATGACTTTTTAAGTACTCTTTAGTGGCTAGTTTGAATACTTTAGGATGTGAAAGTGATCTAACTTCTTGTGGGAGTTTGTTCCAAGCAATAGAGGGATGGTAGCTGTATGTAATGGCTCCTGTTTTGGACTTGGGCTTGTAAATTTGTAAAACGTCTTGGGTGGAGCACCTGAGTAGTCTGCATGGGACATAGTGGGAGATTATGGTGCCTAGTGCTGGAGAGTAGGATGGTGAATAAATAATGGAGTGTATAATTTGGACCTGAGAGAGGAGTAGGAGGTGTGGTAGTTCGAGCCAGTTTAGATGTTTGAGAGAGATACAGTGGTGAGATTTGTAGGTTTGTTGTGCAGCAAACCTGGCTGTTTTGTGATAGGTTGATTCGAGTTTGCTAAGTAAGGTGGAGTTAAGATTTGTGAGTATTTGGGAGCAGTGTGTCAGGCATGGCAAAAGATAAGCATGTGTGATTGTGGTTCTAGATTCAGGGGTTAGGAATTTTCTAGTTCTGTAGAGAAGTCCTAGTTTTTGATGGGTTTTCCTGATACAGTTATTTATATGGAGTTCGAATTTTAGCTGATCATCAATGGTTACACCAAGGAGTTTAGTACTAGTGTCAGCAACTATGAGAGTGTGATTTAGTGATTTTATTTGAAAAGAAGATTTGATATGAATAACAGTTTTGGGGAGAAAGAGTAAGAGTTTGTTTTTTATGGGAGTAAGGATGAGCTGATTATTGGTGAGCCAGGTTTCAACAGAGTTGAAAGAAGACTGGGTAGCTGTTAGAAGTTCAGAGAGTGAGTTAGCAATGATGATAACTGTGGAGTTATCTATATATTGGATTAATGAGGATTGTGGACAAGAGGACTAGAGTGAGTTGGTGAATATATTGAAAAGTAGTGGTGCAAGGATGGATCCTTGGGGAAAACCCATTTTCACTGGAAGGGGAGATGATAGTGAGGAGTGCCATCTTACTGATTGCTGTCAGTCAGTGAGATAGCTGGAGAACCATGCTATTGTTGTAGTAGAGAAGTTGAGATCTGAAAGTTTATTCAGTAGCAGAGGATGTGAGACAGTGTCAAAGGCTTTTGAGAGGTCAATGAATAAGCATGAGATATGTTTATGATTATCTCTAGTTATAGAAATGGTGTTGAGAAAGGAAAGTAGAGCAGTAGTGGTACTATGTTTGGGTCGGAAACCATGCTGAGTGGTAGTCAGGAGTGTGCACTGTATAAGATATTGCATTACTTGTGTATGTATACATTTTTCTAAGACTTTAGACAGAGGGGAGAGGATAGCTATTGGTCTGAAGTTTGAGAGTTCTGTGAAATTGCCACCTTTGTGAATAGGTATGGTGTAGAATTGTTTCCAGATAGCAGGTACTTTAGCTTCATAGTTGGAACTGTTGATTAAAATAGATAATGGCAAAGCAATAGAGGGAGCAGCAATCTGAAGAAAGTAAGATGGGATACTGTCAACAGAAACGGAGCACAGTTTTAGTTTGGAAAGAAGGGGTTTGATGTAAGCAGTAGGGACTGCTTTAAGGAAAAAAAGTTTGCAGAGTTGGCTGTGGGTGGAGGTTCCAAGCAATTTTGAACATTGTTACTGGAGTATTTTAGATTAGGATTGAAAAGTTTGGCTATTGACTGAATGAAATAGGCACTGAAGGTGTTAGCAGTCTTTTTGGGAGATTTGCCAGGAGATGGATTAGGTAAAGTAGGATTACCAGGATGAAGTATTTGGTTTATGGCATTCCAGAATTTTTTGTATCTGATTTTAGGGCAGCTGGAAAGTTATAGTTCATAGGTAGGTACTAGGCTTTTGGCCCAAGGGCCTATATAAGCCTAGCCAAAAATGGTACCCTGGCTTTCGCCACCCAAACATTTTTTTTTCCTGTACCCTTGTCGAGCAGAGCCAGAGAAGTGATCCCCAGGGTGAATTTCCTATTTCCCATCCAGTCATCAAGATTTTTCTTGAAGAGTGCTAACGAGGAGCTTTGTTTGATATAGATGGGTAGTTTGTTCCAGAGTATGGGAAGTCTCTGGGACAGGAATCTATCCCTCCAGCATGTTCTGTTTATTGTGGTGACAAGGTTTAGGTCCCTAGAGCATGTAGCTCGGAGGGATTGGGATTTCTTTAAGTGGAGCATATCCAACAGCTTTGGGTTTGACATAGCTTTGTATGTTAGGCAGAGATCACCTCTGAGTAGGCGATATGCGATGGAGTAAAGCTGAAGTTTTTTGAGACCATCTGCATATGACATCTGTTTGAGGCCATTAATCCTCTTTGTGAGGTATTTCTGCAGCCTTTCCAGTTGTTGTAGATGTCTTGTGAGGTACATACCAAAAGGGGCAATGTACTCTATAATGGGTCTAATGACTGATGAGTAGAGAGGAATAATTACCTCTTTTTTCCTGGATGAGAAACCTTTTGTGATGAGGTGTGCCACGTAGAAGGATTTCCTGACTACTGTGGCGATGTGATTATCAAAGGAGAGACTACTGTCCACCTGTGTCCCAAGGTCTCTTATCACACTTTTGGTGTTAAGTAGACTACTGCCTATGTAGTAGTTCATGGGTACAGAGTTTTTACCAAAAGGGATGACAGTGCCCTTTTTGGCATTGAGCTTGAGGCCATGGCTTTGACACCAGCCATCTGTCTCAGTGAGGCCCTTTTGTAGGGTGTCCACATTGTTAGGAGTTTTGATTATGGCTCCTAGTTTGCAGTCATCTGTGAACTTCATTGGCCAAAGACCTTCTATGTTAGCCTGTACTTCAGAGAAGTAGATGCCAAACAGGAGAGGACCCAGGACTGAACCCTGTGGTACTCCACTTGTCACTGGTCTGAAATCGGATTTGGAGTATGCTACTTTCACAGTGTGGGTTCTGTCAGTGAGCCAGTTGGCAACCCATCTTGTGACATAGGGATTTATACCTAGTTTAGTGAGTTTATCTATAATTCCATAGTGGGAGATGGTGTCAGAAGTCGTTTTTATCTTTAGCAATAATTTTTTTTTTGTCTTATTTCTCAGTTCTTTATACTTCTGCAGATTTGCTGGTAGTTTAGTTTGGGTCCAAGTTTTCCAGGCTCGGTCTCTGGCTGTCATGAGAGTGTGAGTATTCTTAGCCAATGGGATATAGTAGCTTTTATCCTTACTTTCCGTAATGGGGCTAGTGAGTTTAAGATATTTAGGAAGGTTGAGTTAAAAGCTTGAACTGCTTCATCATGTGGGAGCTGGGTGAGGAAGTTCCAATTTAATCCGAGTAAGAGATTATTAAAAGTTTCTGGGTTGAATTTGGATAATTTATGACAGGTTATGTATCTATGTGATTTAGATAAGTGGGAGGTATGTCTAAGTACCTATATTGGAGAGTGAAACACTTGGAGAAATTGAACCCCAAAGAGAATCCATTTACGCATGAGATTAGATATCTTATATAACAACTCTTAATAATTACACCTTATCATTTCCTCCATTTTTATGCACAATGTAATAACTCCTCCAACAACAAAGAGTCATATTTAAAAAGAACTCTCCCCAGAACAATCAACACCATGGAAATATATTTCCCAGTGTTAACCAGCAACAGAGACAACCACTTTTAAAAACAATGTGACCCTCCAAAACTCAGCAACAGAAAAAAAAATTCCAAAATGTATGACCACTCCCATAAACAAAAAGAGAGAAAGAAAACCTAAAAAGCATTTCCCACCAACACCCAGAACTGGGGGACACATTTTGAAAAGCCATCCCCTCACCCACGTACCCAGCAACAAGGAGAAATATCTTCAGATTCAATCCCCACCCCATCCATACATCAGAGAGAAACCATTTGGAAAGTATTTACCCATACAATCAACAGGGACCAAAGTGTTTAACATCAGTCTCAACTTCCCTTTCCCCAGCTTTCTTAGAAGAAATGTATGATGTACCTCCATCAAGCATAACTCTTGTAGTTATCAGTAAAATGCCACAGGAGTAAACCTCATAGCCCACTAGTAAGCAGGCCTGTTACTCCAATCCCCTCTCAGATGTCAGATGTTGATAACTGCTTAACAACTACAACAGAAGAACAGAAAACATGTTTATCTAAGCATTCCCCCAGCATTGTAGGCATATAAAAATGGAGAGAGACAATTAGTATACAATGGAAGTTTATGTCAACTGAGTTAGATCTGTTTGTCCTAAACAAGTGTTCCTTCTCTCCACTTTCCTTGCTTCAGTTTAGCAAAATTTGTAGTATGATGAGCCTGGTTGTATTTATTATGTAGTTTCGAGGGTGATAGGGTGGTAAGTATATTAATGAGTTAACTATTGCTATGTGCCTCTGAATCACAGTTCTTGTCCAATGCACACTGGACCAGTGTTGCACTTTGTGACTCATACCTAACTGCACACTCACACGAATGGCCGCAAAGTGCACTGCACATATATGCATGCATCACTGTGGGCTAGCGATGTATTATACATGTGTTGTGACTCCTATAAATACACACCCAAACAGCACCCTGCCATGTCATACCTTTATTCACAACTATATTGTGGTATTTCAGCTTGCTTGCTCTGCTTTGATGCCCATAGGTATGTCACATGATGCCAGCAACATGTGCTGAAATGAATGGGCTGCCACATTTCACTAGACTGTGACTTGTGAAGCCGTCATAGTTTCATTTGTGACTGCATGTCTATAGACTCAGGTTGATGCTCAAAGAAGTCCAAAATATTTCTTTAGATAATGTATAGGACAGGCGACAGTACTTCCTAGAGATCTCCTATGAGAGTCCCCAGTAAAATGTGGATGTTTGCACTTCCTTGACAGAGAAGTGACTCCTAGAAAACATATCAACTGCTCAGGTGAGCAGTGTAGGTGCCACCACACTGACCCAAATAGGCACCGTCTTGACTCTTTTTGTCATTAAGAAGAAGGGGCAAGGGAGAAGGCTCCTGAGTTTTGCAGTAAGTAGAACTGAAAGGTGCATTTCACCGTACTGCAGTAATAATTTCCACACTGATTGCAGGACAGTTGATTCATGTACATTTACATTTTCTTTTTTATTTTTCAGCTTTTGATCAGATACAGGAAAACAACATCACCTTTCAAAGATTTAGGGACTGTCTCTGCAGGGTAAGTTTGTACAGATAATAGTATAACATCATATAGTTGCCATAGCAGCAGATGCATGTAGTAGCACAATTTTCTGCTAGTGCTTCCACCAGAACAATACACTGACATACCTGCACTGTACACACAGGACAGCTTGCTGTTCTGCCCACCCAACCTGTGCAATATGCCAGTGTTATCACAATAAGGATCATACCATGCAATTACTTGTCTCTCCAGCATGCCATCTGTCATTCTCTACCACACCCCTGTGGGTTTGATCCCCTAAATTGCTGTGTCCACAGTTTACTGTCATAGCAATGCCATTCCTACAGGATGCACTAGTCTGGCTGCCCAGCATACTGTATATACTGCCTCATCCCACCTCATGACAGTGGTACTTTTAGCTGCATGACCTGGCCATAACTGGTGCCCTTGTTTAGACCACTGTTTTTGCAGTTGTTACACAGAAATCCTGCAGTATCCATACCAAAGGCTATGTCCTTCTTAGATCCATGGACAATAAACACTGCACTGTAGGCATCCCAACCACAAGTCACGCAATGCACCATATGCATTGCTCAACTGAAAAACCCCTCCATGTGTGGTACTCAAATGTGCTAGCCCTAACCTTACCAGTGCCTCAGTTCCCCAATCTTACACATTGTGTTATGTTACTAAAAACCCTTTCCCTAACAGGATCACCATCAGTACTGATAATAAATGAAGTGACCGAATGGTGGCTAAGCCGATGCTCTGGTCATAGCTAAACAAAATGAAGCACAAGAAAGGTCAGCGTTACACGTAGTATCTCTTAACATAAACATTTTGATACATATTTCTGTATCAAATTATATTTTTGTTATACAAAATAAACAGCACAATGTGATGTGCCAGTGCAGAACCACAATTAATAAAAATATAAACATTTATAATTATTTTATATGCAATACTTTTAATCACAAATAACAACAGCTGGTTTGCTGATCATAAAATAAGAATGTTCCCCTTTTAACCTCCAAGGAAATTACAGGTTATATACGATTAATACTTTGCAGCTTACTTTCAGCAAATGGAAGTTTGTACATTTTAATAAACAGCAGACAAAAATTATTCAAATCTAGTTTAAATGCAGTGATGAGGAAACTAACTTTGCTGTACTAGCAGTGGTAAAACTAATCCAAAAGCATAACATGTAGGTTGAATTAAGTATGTCAATAATTCCAAACCACAGCCTTTCTGTTGTAAAAATGCTATACAATGTTGTATTGTTATTATGGCGATTATCTGCTGAAACTTATTTTTCATAGAACTGCAGCTCAGACTATTTAGTGCTAGTAATTGTAGGTACCAAGGGAGCACTTATTTTCTTTGCTATAATGTTCGTGACTATAATAATCAACTGTTTTTGTACAAAGTATATATTTAAACGTATTCAAAGAACTATTTCTTTACTACTCAGAAGTAAGCTGCTGATACTTGAAATTATCATATGTTGAATTACTTTGATTTCTTATATTTATTATTCACTATGGAAATAATCACAGCATCAGTGGTCAACTGTCAAAAAAAAAAAAAAGCTGTGATTTTATCATTTGCTTGAATGTGACAGAAAGACAAAAAATGAACATAATTATTGCTTAACTGAAATATGAGTATCTTCAACTCCACAAAAAGAAAAGCCAGTGAGAATCAGAAGTAGCAACAGAATTAAGTACAAAAAGAAAACAAAGGCAACTCTGAACAGTCTTACATCAATAATTGCATTTCCATTAGAGAATTCTGAACTGTATTCCCCTTAAAATGGCTAAAAAGACACCTGTGTGGTTGCGGAATGTCTCACCCCTAGCACACTACACACAGCTTGCATTCTTGAGCATTTTCTTAAAAATAAACATAAAAAGCATAAGACAGATAAATGCAAATATTTACCAACAATAAAAGCTATTGCAACTGCACAAATAGCAATGTTATCAGTATGAAGCATACTTTACAGTGGTAATAGTCAGTGCATACTCAGAGTATTCTGAAAAAGTCCTATGTGGACGAAACCTAGGTAAACCTTCGTCTGGTTGTTTGTTAATAAACCTGTGTTGGCCTGGATTCGTTTTCCTATTTTATTTTATTTTTGGTTTGTTGTGGTGGTTGGTTCTTAGTGCATACATAGTCTTTGGGCAAATAATATATTACAATGTACACAAACCCCAAATTGAATGTTTTGCTAAAGTTTCATAAACAAATTTTCATGTTGTAGAAACTGTATAACCTAGAGATATATGGTTAGAACATTTTTGTTAACCAGACATGAACTTTCACATAACAGCAAGAAATTCCTCGCTGAGTGCACGTTTATTGAGATATTTAAAGAAACATGAAAACAAATGCTTAAGTGTATAATTAGCAATATAAATAACACTGGAGATCTCTCAGGATGTGCACTTTACAGTATAATTATCAAAGATAGTTTTCTTCTACATGATATAACATTTCATTTACATTTGGTTTTTGAAACATGGAAATATTGTTTATTTTCATAATTACTAACAAATAGCTAGCAATAGTTCAGGTACAGTGTGATATAAATGGACAGTGACAATGAATTTCCCTGTCTCCCACCATAGCATATCACACTATACCCCTTAATAACACGTAGAGCTCTCATTTATGAAAATATGAACATAAAAGTCATGCTATGAATAATAAGTGATAATTAGTGATTTATTTTGCTACTGCAGAACATTCTGGACTAACAATCTCAGTGTCACTTTGTTAATAGCTCACTGCACTTTCTAATACTGCCTAGCTGGTAAGATAATTAGCTAAAGAAGCCAAACACAAAAAGGGTCCGGATGCTGCAAGGAGCTATGGGTATAAACTGGAAATATACAAAAAATGCATTTTAGGATTGAATGAGTTAAATGTTTAATGCAGGAGGGCAAGCTACCCTGGAAACCTGGTGTATGTGTGTGTGGGAGGGAGGCAAGCCCCTAGATCCCCAAATGTATATATAATGACTCCATGGTTATACCAACTCACAAATGGGGAAAACTCCACAGAAAAGGGCACCATTGCCAGGAGAACTTGCAGCCGCTAATTCTCTATGGTGGAGCTCAGCTTCCTGGCAGGTGGAATTCTGAGAAAATAACACTTAAAAATTATTTTTTTATCCACACCAAAGGTTATCCCATTAAAATTCATTGTTATAAAGAATTGTAGACCAAGAACAGTATCAAGTGATAATCAATGATGCAAAACTATGTCATTTTGCAATTATTTATAATAATATTTTAGTATATGAAACAAAGGAGGGGCAACAAAACATATTCCAATTATATATGAATGTTAATACAGAATGCACAATCTCAGACCTCAGAAGACATGAACTGCGCTATGTGAATCAGTAATTGAAGCTATTTTATCTACCAACATGATTTTATACAATTTTCTTCTACTGAATTATAACCCTAATTGGTGCACAAACCCATACTGTCAGACAAACAAGTTAAAGGATAACTACAGCAGTGCTGACACTCACTGGGGCAACATTTATTGACTTACCCAAAGCCTTTGAATTGCTGACCACCCTTTAATTCAACAGCATTAAACTGGTTCACAGACAACTGTGGAATATTAAATACACTATTGCTAGACGACTATAGAACTAAAATATCAGAGATGGGACTCTGAGAACAGAAAGAGTCAGGTTCTTCCAAAAACAAAAGTCTGATTGCATAACAAATGTTCTGAAAAGGTGCATCCAATATGGTCTCAAATAACTATGATACTTCTCTCTATCTATCCATTTATCTATCTATGTATCTATCTATGTATCTATCTATCTATCTATCTATCTATCTATCTATCTATCTATCTATCTATCTATCTATCTATCCATCTATCTATCTATCTATCTATCTATCTATCTATCTATCTATCTATCTATCTATCTATCGTGCCTTTTTAGGCAGGGTTCAAATAACAAATTCACCACCATAACAGGAACAGGCAAGCAAAAACTGAGGGTAATGCAACTCAATGCTAGAAGTCTAAATCTCAAAATGCACTCACTCAAGGCACTCCTTAAAATGGAGAACATCGATATCTGTGCAGTGACTGAGACCTGGTTCAAAGCTCCAGAGAGCACCCCTGCACTACCAGGCTATAATTCATACCACACTTTTCGGCCATTTAACCTGGACTGAAACACCAAAGGCAGAGGTGTGTCCATATTCATTAACGATATCCACACCTCCTGGCTAGTTGCTCAACATAATGCATCCGAGGTTATCCAAGTGCAACTAACTCTGGGCAAAACTGCAATCCAAATTGTAGCTTGCTATAGATCCCCCACCATGCCCCAGGATTCCCACTCGTGTTTTCTTGATGTACTGAAAAATATTAGGGTTCAACCAAACACCCTAATAGTGGGCGACTTCAACTACCCCACCATTAACTGGGAAAACTACTTGTGTACCAACTCCTTAGCTCAGCACTTTCTGGAAATCATAAACTCCAATGCCCTAGATCAACTTATCCACACCCCCCCACCAGGGGCAACAATATCCTAGACCTAGTCATTACCAACATAAGTGACCGGTGTTCCACACCTGAAGTCAACTCCTCATTGGTCCGATCCGACCATAAGCTTATCACCCTTGATATCCACATCCCACCCCCACCCCCCATTAAGGAAACCACAGTAAAAAGTTTCTCCAAAGCTAACTTCATGCTTCTTAAGACAGAAGTGGTGAACGTCATGACACCCATGCAGATGGACAACACAGTTACAACTGCTGAATCCTACACAAATGTACTCTATAATCACTTACAGGAGTGCATGGATCATGCTATCCCAAACAGAACCGAGACGCTATCCTCCAAAAAAAGGAAGCCAATGTGGTGGTCCCCTGCCATAAACAAACTGTACAACAGAAGGAAGAAACTGTTGTAAAAGAGAGTAAAATCCCATGAGTGGAGGAGCTTCTTGGTCAGCCTCAGTAAAAAGCTGAGATCCCTTATAAGATCCTCCAAAGCTAGTTACGAAAACAAAATCACCACTAAATCCAAGGACTATCACAAAGCATTCTATAGCTATGTCAAGAATCTAGATGGCAACACCCAGATCTGCTCTGAGTTACAGCAAAAAGGCACAAAAATTACAGAACCAACTGATATTGCCAACATCCTGGCAGATCGGTTCAGTGCTAACTTTACCCCCCCCCCCTAAAGGGCCCATATCTATACAGGAAGAATGCAGAGTCCCTGTAATCACAACTACGCAGGTAAAAGCTGCACTCTCTAAAACCAAATACACAGCATCCATGGGACCGGACAACATCCCAGGCTGCGTTTTACACGAACTTCAGAACGAACTGGCTCCCCACTTAAGCACTATGTTCAATAATAGCCTCGCATCAGGCTTTGTGCCCACTGAATGGCTCACAGCAAAAGTTATCCCACTCCACAAAGGGGGAGCCACCACTGATCCCGGGAACTATAGACCTATTAGCCTGATGAGTCTGCTTCTGCAAGGCCATGGAACGTATCATCATGGAACTCATAAACAAAGACATTGGTAGCCTCCAAACTCTGGATCCCACCCAGTTCAGGTTTGTGAAAGGCAGATCATGCCTCCTGAACCTGATCAACTTCTTTGAGTCAGTCACCAAAGCCGTGGATGAGAGTAAGGTGGTTCAAACAGCCTATCTTGTCCTCGCCAAGGCTTTCGACACAACCCCCATTCTGGAATTATAGCTAAACTCACTAAACTAGGTATAAATCCCTATATCACAAGATGTGTTGCCAACTGGCTCACTGACAGAACCCACACTGTAAAAGTTGCAGACTCCAAATCTGACCTCAAAGCAGTGACAAGTGGAGTACCACAGGGTTCCATCCTGGGACCTCTCCTGTTTGGTATCTACTTCTCTGAAGTACAGGCTAACACAGAAGGCCTCTGGCTAATGAAGTTCACAGATGACTGCAAACTAGGAGCCACAGTCAAGTCCCCAAATGATGTGGACATCCTACAGAAAGGCCTCTCTGAGACAGATGTCTGGTGTCAGAGCCATGGCCTCAAGCTCAATGCTAAAAAGTGCAGTGTCATCCCCTTTGGTAAAAACTCTGTACCCATGAACTACCACATAGGCAGCAATCTACTTAACACCGAATGCGTGATAAGAGACCTTGACACCCAGGTGGACAGTAGTCACTCCTTTGATAGTCACATCACCACAGTAGTCAGAAAGTCCTTCTACGTGGGGGGTGTGGCCAAGGATGAACACAGGATAGCAGCAGATTTCTTCAGCTCCACCAACTTAACTGCACTGACAGGAAATAATTACTTTAAAAATCAACTAATGAAATAATTTTCTTTCTAAATACGTTTGGAATATCAGTTTCTTGAATAATATCTAAAAAAGAAAGAAAATTTCAATAATTTTCCTGTCAGAAATCATCTTGGAAATTTCTCTTTCATCACCTCTGTTCAAAATGAGTTCCAGTAAGGCAAACAGTCAGGATTCCAGCATCAAGAAAGAGCTTCAGTCTCTGATATCTACTATTCAGCAACTAACAACCAAAATGGACAAACTGGATACTAAAATTGATAACTTCATAGAAAAAACTACAAAACAAATGGATTTGTTACATCAAGACTTGCAACAACAGAAGGCTCAGATTATAGGCATAGAAGAGACTGTTAATGATATGGAGAACAGAATCCAGGAAGAAGAAATTAACATTGAGTTTTTGCTGAAGCAGAACACACACCTACAATCCAAACTTGATGACCTGGAAAACAGATCTAGACGCAATAATATTAGGATTTTTGGACTGCCAGAAAATATAGAAGGTAACAACATTACTTCCTTTTTAAATACTTGGCTTCCCAAAACTTTAGACTTGTCAGAAGCATTTTCTTTTGGTATTGAAAGAGCCCATAGGTCCTTATCTAATTTTCAAAAAAGAACAATGCAGGACAACCTCCAGGTTTGTAGCGAAAACCACAGCAGGAAAACAGACTGGAACCAACGTATCTTAGTAACCCAACTTTATTCCAATAGAGCCAGTAAAAACAAGTAATTCAGTTCTGTTCTTCACTCAAAACGTAAAACACAAAAGAATAACTCCAGTAGATCAAGTGCTTTCGCCCGGGCTCTCCCGGGCTTTTTCTTCTTGCAAAAGCCCGGGAGAGCCCGGGCGAAAGCGCTTGATCTACTGGAGTTATTCTTTTGTGTTTTACGTTTTGAGTGAAGAACAGAACTGAATTACTTGTTTTTACTGGCTCTATTGGAATAAAGTTGGGTTACTAAGATACGTTGGTTCCAGTCTGTTTTCCTTATCTAATTTTAACTCTAACAAAAAGTATCCTAGATCAGTTATAGTAAGATTTTTATCATCTTATGACAAGGAGATGGTATTAAAATCTGCATGGGCTAAAGCACCTATTAAAATTAATGAGGCAACTGTGCGTTTTGACAATGACTATTCTTCCTTGGTAATAACTAAAAGAAAAGTTTTTTTGCCATTAATAAGAGAGCTTAAGAAAGCACAGTTCAAAACTTACCTTTTATTTCCTGCCAAACTAAAAATCTTTTTACCTGATGGCCTTAGAATTTTTGAAGACTTGGACTCTGCTTTGCTGTATATTAAAAAAAATAAGATATTAGATAAAATAGAAGATATGGAATGGGCAAGTCCTTCGTTAAAGAGGATGGCAACAGGAACTTCTTGGAGGACTTCAGAGAAGCAAAAAAGACTAAAAAACAAATGACGTTCTATATTATTTCTTTTTTCTCTTTCCTTCTCTCTTAATCTCTTCAAATACAGTTACTGCATCTTCAGAAAGCCACAAATATTTTAAAGATTTATTCAAAGTTATTTTTCTATGTGCAAAGAACTGTTTTTGTTTCATAAATAGTCAAACTCTCTGAGGAACAAATAACATGCTATCAATCAACTTGTTTCTCTTTGTGATAAAGAGACCTAAGGTTAGTAATTTGATACATTTTCTTTCTCTTCTTGTTTTAAATAATGGCATTCTTTATAAACTATGCATTTAGTGAGGGGTGAGGGAGGGCAAGGAGAGAAGTATGATGTAAAATATGGAAAAAGTGAAATAATAACTTATTAGCTTTTTAAAATTATTTATGCTGTTTAAACACTGTTGCTAAATATTATACAATGACTTTATTGCTTATACATGATTACAAATAATATGTCATGATATCATTGCAAATAATTAGAACTAAAATAGTTGTAAGTAATATGTTTCATGTTTAACTTTATTAATACAAACAGCAAGTAATATTTCTTTGTAGATACTTTTTGTAGCTTCCTTTTTTTCTTTCTTCTCTCTCTCTCTCTCTTTCTTTTTTTTCTCTACTCTCCTCCTTTTCTTTTTTTTCTCTCTCTTTCTCTCCTATAAGTACAGTTATATGTTTCTGATAATACTGATATATGTATATAATAAGATTTGTATGAGAAAATGAAATGGGGCATATAAAAATAAGTTGTATAATATGTTAAATAACTGTAGGCTTGGTTTCACTGTCATAGAGACTGTAATGACTTGTAAAATACTTTGCGAAGGTTTTGCACTGTTTAGTTTCATTTGTATTACTAAATGAATGTCAGTCACTTGTATTTACTAAAATTCCCGCCAGAATGTTAAGGGAGACAATTTGGGATGTGGGTTACCTCGTGAATAGTGTCCTCGAGTTGTTTTAAAAGCTTCAACACTCAGAATACACGCAGAGAAGCTGAATGCAGTCATTTTGAACTTTGACCCCTGATTTCACACTGACACATCGCAGATTCAAGAAGAACACTGTTCCAGGAAGTAGAACTGCTGTAAATGTGACTTTGTGATGAAAAACGAACTTTATGACATCTAAATGTGAGTTATTCTTTATAACAACTTACTTATTTAAGATGTAATTTATAAAATATGAAAGTTATAATGATTTTAAATGATTCAGTATGCCATAGTAAGCAAGTGAGATATTTTAGAAGGCATAGAAGGTAAAACATATATACACATGTTTTGAAAGCTTTCATGACTGCAACATATTATTGTATATAAATACTTATGTTTTAAACATATATAATGTTATAAATCATTTGACTTATCTAATTGACAAGCACAAGTATCATTATGATTATATCTTAGAAGAAACTGTCATGTGACATATTTTAAAGCAGCAGTTCAGATATATAAAATACAGATGGCTTTCTTCACAATGATTTATGTATAACTAGGAATTTACATTGCTGTGCAGTATGACTTGTAAACATATGTATGAGTATAAATATTTTATTTACTGGCAGTAATAAGTATGAGAAGAAAGCTTTGGTGCAAGTAATTTAAAGTTTTTAAAACTGTTAACTGCATTTCTATGGCAGAAAGTAGGAATACCCTAATATATGTAATGTATGAACCATTATAGCCTAAGTTATTGAATCCAAATGAACATAAGAACTTATTTTTACAAACTTTTAATAAACTAATATATAGATATGCCCTTTTTTTTCTCTCTCTCTCTTCCCTTCTCTCTCTCTCTCTCTCGTCTCAATTCCCATTATCAAGTTTATTAGAATGCTATTTTGATTATGAGTATATTTTACAAAATAGATGTACATAGTAATATGAGCTGTTTCTAAATGTTCTTATTTGTTTATATGAAGCTGATTTATAAATTGTTTAGCTTTGTCTTACTAGATAATCTAATTAAATGAGGTTAACTTTAGTTAATAATAGTATTGAATTGTTATGGTGGCAGCTGATGTACTGCTGCTTAGGATAGGGGGATAACTTGAGTGGTATGTGCTACTCAAAGTTGGAGTTCTTAACTCCAGGCTGGGTGCAATGTTTAATCCTAATATTATTTTCACCTGTTTATTGTTGTTTGTATATAGTTCTGACATCCACAACACATTTTATAAACTTATTGTCACTACAAATAAAAGTGAAGCTTATACAAAATCCCATAAGATTTTCAATAAATACAGCTATAATTAATGGTACACCTAAAGGAGGAGGTATAATATCATTTATTTTGTTAATTGTTATTCTGATTATATGTTTTATATGTTTATAAAAGCTAAATGATTTCTCTAAAAGGAATTTCTTTAAACATTAATGGACTGAATAACCCATGTAAAAGGGCAAGTTTAATGAGATACATTAATTTGCATAGGGCCAACTTAGTATTCCTTCAAGAAACACATCTCCTGAAAAAGGATATTGATAAATTAGCCACTAATAAATATACAGTCTTGGTTAGTTCAGAACACACTCAGAAAAAAAGAGGAGTGGCTATTTTATGGAATAAAAGTATGCCCATACCTACAACTATTAAGTCTTATAAAGATGATAAAGGAATGTTTTGTATGGTTACAATACAGATTAATGGAAAGACATATACATTAATCAATGTATATTGGATACCAGGAATTGGCATTAATACAGTGAAACACCATCTCAATACGATCATTTCATTTTCTATAGGATATATTATTTTAGCAGGTGACTTTAATTGTATCCTACATGAAAAAGATACTACTACTATAGGAAAAAGGAAAATTACATCTAATGCAAAACATTTAAAGGATTTTGTTAATTTATATCATTTGAATGATATTAATAATCAAATAGATTCAAAATCATTACCATACACTTTTTTTTCTAACAGATATAAAACTTATTCAAAAATAGATAGAGTCTTTATTTCTAACCAGATGGTTACAGACTTAATTAATTCTAAAATCATTTTGTGTCCTATATCAGATCATAATTCAATTGTCTTTGAGTTTATGATAAAAAGTACTTACAATGTTCAGATCAAAAGGATACCAGCATACTTAACTCAACTAAAAGACTATAAAGATTATATACTTTCAGAAGTGCAACATTTTTTAGACTTAAACAATACACCTGAAGTCTCCATTGTTTATGTTTGGGATGCTTTAAATCATATTTATATGGACAAAGTATCAGATGGTATAATAATAAAAGGAAATCTTGGGACAAGGAATTACTAGATATTCAAAGCAAATTAGACTCATACAAACATAATAATAAAGAAAATATTATGGACAAAAAAGTCATTGAATAAATAAATAAATTAAATGAGAAATACAAAGAAATTTTAACTCATAAAGTTAAAATAACATTAGAGAAATATAAGTTTTTGTCTTACTCAATAAGTCCCAAATACTTACATAGACTTAAAAATAAAACAAAAAGGTTGAATAAACAAAATAATATCAAAGAAATTTTCTCTCCAAGGAAAAATAAGAATGTTTCTATTTTACCAGAAATATTAGATGAATTTAGAAATCACTTTCACAAAATTAATCATAATAACATTAACATGGAGCCTAAAGATAAAATAAATTTATAACTACAAACATGAATAAAAAACTTAATAAACAACAGACTAAACTAATGGATAAAAATATTTCATATACAGAGGTTATTACACAAATAAACAAGCTTAAATCAAACAAAGCACCAGGTAATGATGGTATTATACCAGAGATCTATAAAATTCTTCCCAAAAGTACTTACTCATTAATACATAAGGTTTTTATTTTGGCCCAAAATGAGTTAACAACTCCCCCATCTTGGCAATACACATTTATTTCACCAATTTTAAAACCCAATAAAGACCCAACCAGATGCACTGCATATAGACCTATTTCATTACTTAATGTTGACTATAAAATGTTTATGAGTATTTTTGCTGATAGATTAAAGACAATCATCCCAGGCATTATAGATATAGACCAGACAGGCTTTATTGTAAATAGAAATACTTTTGATAATATAAGGAGAACTTTAACGTTAATTGATTTTGCAAATAGGAAAAAGAAAGATTTAACACTTATTAGTCTCGATATAAGTTCAGCATTTGATTCAGTAAGTTGGGACTACTTGTTTATCTTACTGAAGTGCACAAACTTCTCAGATGCATTTGTAAATCTAATTGAACATCTATATAAAGGAGCATTGGCTTACATTAAGATAGGAACATATGTCTCACAAAAAATACCCATTTTAAAAGGTACAAAACAAGGGTGTCCACTCTCTCCACTATTATTTACTTTAATAATGGAGCATTGGGCTAATTTGATCAGAAACAGTACTGATATAGAAGGATTTGATATAGATGAAAATACAATATCTAAAATTCAACTTTTTGCAGATGATGTTCTAATTACATCAGCTGGATCTAACTCTTCTATGCAGTCCTTATTTGATAAAATGATGGATTTTAAAAATATCTCTGGTTTAATATTCAATGAAGAAAAAACTAAAATATTACCAATATACACATGAAAAAATGTCCTCATTAATGATTTTAACAAATATATACCCAACTCAGGTCAGATAACTTACTTAGGTATAATATTAACTAAAGATATCAAATCTGTTACACATAATAATTATAGTACCTGTCTTCTTAATATACAAAATCTTTTCAATAGCTGGAACAATATGTTTTTTTACCATGGAAGAGAGACTCACAATTATTAAAATGATAGTATTCCCTAAGATATTATACTTAATACAATCAATAATACTCCCACCTACAAAAATAATTATTAAGAAATTGAATTCACTAATGTTAAATTTCTTATGAGCACCTAATAGACCTAGGATTGCATTAAAGAAACATACTAATAGCTGGTCTCAAGGGGGCATTTCATTTCCAGACTTTAATTTATATACTATCTCTTCTATTATAAAAGTTATTACTTTGTTAATAGATCAGTCATATGTTGCAAGATGGAAAGATTACTGGGAACTAATTAGCATTCACTTCATGAAAATCTCTTTAATACATAAAAATATTATTGTAAATAACCCCATGTTATGGTTACTAAAAGAATTTTGTACTTCATCCATTACACCAAAATATGTAGTTAGTTACCCATTAAACATTATTATCAGTTATCGTAATTTTATATTCATGCATCCTAAGTATAAGGAATGGAATTTTATTCTATTCCTATAATGTATACACAAGGTATGCTTTTGTCAACCACCTCTGAAAGAACTCTTTTAGTCACAGAGAATGATCTAAAGTATTGGTATCAGTTGCTGTCTGATAATAAAGTAAAAATTTAGACTTCTTAAAGCAAGAATTTGATTTGAGAGAAACATGTTGGTTAGAAATTCAGACTTTTAGACAACATCTTATTAATAAAATTGATTTAATGTCTTTAACAGTTAAAGAATCTGTTCCAATACTGATTGATTACTTGATATTAAATTTACAACATAGAGTTTCTGATAAAGGTAAGCTCTCACACATACATAAAATTATCAGAGAAGAAACTCATTACAGTTCAGATACCTATTGGAATTATTTCATTTCCATTAATGGTGAATCACCAAAACAACAAGATAAACAATATATATTGGAATCTGCTTATAAAACTACTTCTTCCATTAATTGGAGACTTTTTACTTGGAAATTTTTACATAGATCCTTCTATACACCTTTAATGATGAATAAAATAAATAATAAAGACAACTTTTGTAAAAGATGTAGTGTAGAAATAAATGCTGATTGGGCACATATGTTTTATGATTGTATAAAATTGAAGGAATATTGGAAGTTAATCAATGATTTTTTGCAGGCCCTTTTCACAGATAATTTCATTGTTTTTAAATCACTTATATTATTTAACACACCTGTTCCTAAAAGTGTTAAAAAAGTTAAACTTCCCTTATTATGGTCTATTCTAGCAGGGGCTAGAAAAATAATAACCAGACATTGGATTTCAGATACCCCTCCTTCATTTAATGAATTTAAAAATGTTATGACTGAAGTGTGTCATATGGAATTGATGACAATAAAATCAAGAACTACTAGAAAAACATCTTATTATATTATATGGGATACTTTACAAAACCTGTTAAAAAAATCTTAGTCTCAATAGCATGACATTATAGTTTAATCAATTGATTTGATTTGTAGTGGATGTCTTTGTAAATACTTTGGTTATTTTATTGAATGTTATAACTATTTCTATTTTAATTGCTTGTATAAAATTGTTATGATATTTATTTTGTATGTTAAAAACAATAAACTTGTTTTAAAAAAAAGAAAGTCCTTCTACGTGGCACACCTCATCATAAAAGGGTTCTCATCCAGGAAAACAAGAGGTCACTGTTCCTCTCTACTCGTCACTCATTAGTCCCATTATAGAGTACAATGCCCCTTTTGGAATGTACCTCACAAGACATCTGCAGCAGCTGGAAAGGCCACAGAAGTACCTCACAAAGAGGATTACTGGCCTCAAACAAATGCCTTACACCGACCGCCTCAAAAAACTCCAGCTTTACTCCATAGCATATCGCCTACTCTGCCCAACATATAAAGCTATGTCAAACCCAGAGCTGTTGGACATGCTACACCTAAAGAAATCCCAATCCCTCTGAGCTACACCCTCTAGGGACCTAAACCTTGTCACCACAATAAACAGGACATGCTGGAGGGATAGGTTCCTGTCCCAGAGATTTCCTATACTCTGGAACAAGCTACCCATCTGTGTCAAGCAAAGTTCTTCATTAGCACTCTTCAAGAAAAATCTTGATGAGTGGATGGGAAATAGGAAATACACCCCGGGGATCACTTCATTATCTCTTCTGGACAGTGGCACAGGAAAATAACTTTCTTGGGTGGTGTAAGCTATGGAACCTTGCTGGCTAGGCTTACGTAGGCCTTTGGGCCAATAGCCTAGTACCTACCTATGAACCTATGAACCTATCTGTCTATCTATTTAGCTCTGTTTCAGCTTATTGATAGCTCTGTGTTCTTGCTTCCTGTAACAGAAATAAGCTTCTTTCTGATGTTTTCTTCCAAGTTTATATTCATTCTGCTGTCACTCTTTCAGAGCTACTGCTTTAGATATCAAATGTCCTTCCAAGAAGGGCAAACAATTCTCTGTAATAGCTTACCTCAGCAGTCTTTATATACATCATTCATTGTTTCATTAAGCAAACATGTACTCCTTAATACAGCAAAGCTTCTCCCTGCTATCAAAACAAAATTCTCATGTAAAGTAATGGAAACACTTCTTTAACTAATAAAATGGTTCTGTATATATATATATATATATATATATATATATATATACATATATATATATATATATATATATATATATATATATATATATATATATATATGGGTTAACTTCAAAATCCTGAATCTCAAAATCCTGAAAGCTCAAAATACCATCTTCTTTCGGCTGTTCCCGCTAGGGGTTGCCACAGTGGATCATCTGTTTCCATTTCTTCCTGTCCTCTGCATCTTGCTCTGTCACACCAACCACCTGCATGTCCTCTCTTGCCACATCCATAAACCTTATCTTAGGCCTTCCTCTTTTCCTGTTACCTGGTAGCTTTATCCTTAGTATCTTTTTCCCAATATACTCAGCATCCCTCCTCAATACATGTCCAAACCAACATATTCTTGCCTCTCTGGCTTTGTCTCTAAACCTTCAAACCTGGGCTGACCCTCTAATATACTTATTTCTAATCCTGTCTACCCTTGTCACATGCAGTGGAAATCTTAACATCTTTAACTCTGCCACATCCAGCTCTAACTCCTGCCTTTTTTGTCAATGCCAGTGTCTCATAGGTTCATAGGTTCATAGGTAGGTACTAGGCTATTGGCCCTAGGGCCTATATAAGCCTAGCCAAATGGTGCCCTGTCTTTTGCCACCCAAGAAAATTAATTTCCTGTACCCCTCCCAAGCAGAGCCACAGAAGTGATCCCCGGGGTGAATTTCCTATCTCCCATCCAATCATCAAGATTTTTCTTGAAGAGTGCTAAAGAGGAGCTTTGTTTGATATAGATAGGTGGTTTGTTCCAGAGTATGGGAAGTCCCTGGGACAGGAATCTATCCCTCCAGCATGTTCTGTTTATTGTAGTGAAAAGGTTTAGGTTCCTAAAGCATGTAGTTCGGAAGGGTTGGGATTTCTTTAAGTGGAGCATATCCAACAGCTCTGGGTTTGACATAGCTTAGTATGTTAGGCAGAGATCGCCTCTGAGTAGGCGATATGCGACAGGGTAAAGCTGGAGTTTTTTGAGACCGTCTGCGTAGGGCATCTGTTTGAGGCTGGTAATCCTCTTTGTGAGGTATTTCTTTGGCCTTTCCAGTTGTTGTAGATGTCTTATGAGGTACATACCAAAAGGGGCATTGCACTCTATAATGGGTCTAATGAGTGATGAGTAGAGGGGAAAAATGACTTCTTTTTTCCTGGATGAGAAACCTTTTGTGATGAGGTGTGCCATGTAGAAGGATTTCCTGACTACTGTGGCGATGTGATTATTAAAGGAGAGACTACTGTACACCTGTGTCCCTAGGTCTCTTATCACACTTTTGGTGTTAAGTAGACTACCACCTATGTGGTAGTTCATGGGTACAGAGTGTTTACCAAAAGGGATGACAATGCACTTTTTGGTATTGAGTTTTGAATATGGCTCCTAGTTTGCAGTCATCTGCGAACTTTGTTGGCCAAAGACCTTCTGTTTTAGCCTGTACTTCAGAGAAGTAGATACCAAACAGGAGAGGACCTAGGACTGAACCCTGAGGTACTCCACTTGTCACTGGTCTGAAGTTGGATTTTGAGTCTGCTACTTTCACAGTGTGGGTTCTGTCAGTGAGCCAGTTGGCAATCCATCTTGTGACATAGGGATTTATACCTGGTTTAGTGAATTTGTCTATAATTCCAGAGTGTGGGGATGGTGTCGAAAGCCTTAGCAAGATCTAGATAGGCTGTGTAAACCACCTTACCCTCATCTATGGCTTTGGTGACCGCTTCAAAGAAGTCTATCAGGTTTAGGAGACATGATCTGCTTTTTACAAACCCAAACTGGGTAGGGTCTAGAGTTTGGAGATTACCAATGTCATGTTTATAAGTTCCATGATGATACACTCCATAGCCTTGCAGACCAGGCTCATCAGGCTAATGGGGCGGTAGTTCCAGGGGTCTGTGGTGGCTCCCCTTTTGTGGAGTGGGATAACCATAGCTGTGCACCATTCAGTGGGCATAAAGCCTGAGGTGAGGCTATGATTGAACATGGTACTTAGGTGGTGTACCAGTTTGTTCTGTAGTTCATGTAGAATGCAGCCTGGGATTTTGTCAGGTCCCATGGATGTTGTGTTCTTGGCTTTGGAGAGTGTGTTTTTTACCTGTGCAGTCGTGATTACAGGTACTTTATATGACATAGCTGGTCTCACTACCCTCTTATAGACCTTCCCTTTCACACTTACTGGTACCCATCTGTCACAAATCACTCCTGACACTCTTCTCCACCCACTCTATCCTGCCTGTACTCTCTTCTTCACCTCTCTTCCACACTCACCATTACTCTGAACTATTGATCCCAAGTATTTAAACTCATTCACCTTCGCCACCTTTACTCCTTGCATCCCTACTATTCCTCTATCCTCCCTCTCATTCACACACATATATTCTGTCTTAGTCCTGCTGACCTTCATTCCTCCTCTCTCTAGAGCATTCGAACTACTAAGAAGGTATGTAGAACACTCAGTATGTTAGTGTATGTAGTGCCTGTTCTGTATTAATGAAAGTGTATGCACTGCATATAGTGGGAAAAGGTATTTACCGTGTACCTCTAGTGGACCCCTTTTCCCCCAGACACCTTAGTTCCACATACTCTCCCTGTGAAGTGGTATGTGACTTGCTCAACTGGTTACCTGCTTTCTCCCTTCTCACCACAAGGTGGCAGCATCTTCTACCCAACTACGGGTGGTTATCCAAGGTTATATGGTTTCCCCTCTTTAAACCTACAAGCTTACTTAAAAGCCTATAATTCTTGTTTTCTTTACTGCAAACTGCCATTTTTCTCCCTCTGAATAGCACTAACTTATCCACCCCAAACAGCTCTTTCACCCACACAAAGTGCCTGTCCCCATCTGATTCTATACCTTCTTACCATTACTTAACAACAGCAGTTGCTGATACTTTTTTGCTGTTGATCTCGCTTATCTTGTTCTTCCCCGCTCCGTTCGCCCTGCAGGCTCACTCCGCTCCCCTACCCTACCCCCAATTCCCACCCACCCCCACTACATCTACACTTATACCCACATAGACCCACCTACTTCCTCCACTCCTACCAAACTCCACCCCTTTCTCCTCCTTTCACCCCCCCTCTTTCCTATCACACCCACATCTCCATTACCCCACCCCCTTACCAAACTCTTACTGGCTTATTAAAACCCAAATATGTCCATAAAATATTCATCCCTTTCAATCCTACTAATACTTCTCCTAAACCTTACCTTCATCTACCATCTTACCCAACCTTATCTCTTCAACCACACCCTACTCCTACAGACAACCTACTCCCTCCACACAACTCATACCTATTATACCAACTATATCTCTTGAACTATACCCCACTAACCATATCCTATGGTTTCACTACAAACCAATCCCCTCTCATAATGCCTCTAGATATAATCACCTTCCCATATCCTATACTAATCCACTAACCCACACCTCCCAACATAAACAATCCAAATACCTCTGCTACTTAACACAACTCCTAACTTCCATACTGGTATCTGGCGATATACATCCCAACCCAGGCCCAAACCACCCCTCCTCAATACCTAAATCCATCCTATTTGCTTCTCTTAATGCACAAATTATAGCTAACAAAATTGCAAATCTGCATGCCTGGCTATCCCACAACAAACCAGACATATTAGCTATTTCTGAAACCTGGCTAAAGCCACACATGAAAGATTCCGGGATAATGCCACCTTACTACTCAATCATCAGATCAGACAGAACCCATAAAAAGGTGGTGGAGTAGCTCTACTCTACTCATCCTCCCTAAACTTAACACCCTATGATAAAGCTATTCCCCAGTTCCAAAATGCAGAACTAATACTGGCTCACCTCCAGCTAAACAAACATAAATATATCTGCATTGCCTCACTGTACATTCCCCCAGGAGACAATATCCCAATACTAGAAGAAATCCTCTCTTGGCTTTCAGCCAACATCAACAAAGAAACAATAATTACGGGAGATACCAATATTAACTGGTCCTCCATTCAATCCCCCTCACACTCCCTTAACATCAACCTATACAACTACTCCCAACTCATCAATACCATAACTAGACCAAGCAAAGACTTCTCCAGTGGCAACATCCTAGACTGGATTCTAGTCTCCCACCCCCACTACTACCCAGATAATGGAACAATACCTGACTCCCTCAGCGACCACCTCCCCATTTATGCAAGATGTCTCCCTTCTCCCTTACAAGTCACCCTTAATTACATCACTACCCGATGCCATAGGAGATTCAACCCTGAAGCTTTCTCAGCTGCACTAAATTCACTGAACTGGTACCCCTTAAAGACTCTTCCCCTTGAAAATGCTATCACTCACTTTAATACCACCTTCCTCAACCTTCTAGATACTCATGCCCCATTAAAAACCAAAAGAATAAAAAGGCAATCCACACCGTGGTTAAGTATAGACACCCTAACCACCATGTGACTTACAGACAAAGCCTGGACACAATATGAAAAGAACAAAACTACTTCTTCCCTCAATGAATACAAAACCTTTAGTAACTCAGTTAAAAAACTTATCTCTGCAGACCGTCGTAACTACTTCACCCGACTTCAAAGCAATTTCAAAACCAACCCTCAGAAGTTCTGGAAAGGCATAACTACCCTTTTAAAACCCGGGAACACAGGAAACCCAATCCCTTGCCCAAATACTGATGATACTGATCTTGCATCCCAATTTAACTCTTTCTTCATAGACTCTATTTCCAAACTCACCAGCTCTTTTTCAAACAACAATACTCCTCCAACCTGCATTTCCTCTCTGGTATCTTCCCCTACAACTTCTCCCACTCCTCCTCAAGCTCTTTCATCTCTAACTTCTCCCACATCACCTCATACTTCTCCTCCCCCACCTTCCCCCACTCATTCCACAACTCCACCTTTCCTCATCAAACCTATTCCTATATCCACCATAAAAAAACTCCTGCAGAAACTAAAACCATGCACCAACGCCCCTGATAACATTCCCTCATACTACCTTAGTATAGCTGCTGAAGCCATTGCCCTTCCTGTCAGTATCCTAATTAACCGCTCAATCCAAGAAAATTTTGTTCCTCTAATCTGGAAAAAAGCCTACATCATTCCCCTGCACAAAGGTGGAACCAATACTAATATTTCCAACTTCCGTCCTATCGCCATCCTTTCTCCCATTTCAAAACTCCTGGAGAAATGTATCCATCTTCAACTCCTTCCACATCTTCTGGATAACAATCTACTAACTCCTACACAGCATGGATTCAGACCCCATCATAGTACTATGACTGCCCTCCTATCCTTCCTTGAAACTGTGAACAAAGCTAAGGACTCTGGCCTCATTGTATCTACCATCCTCCTCGATCTCTAAAGCTTTGATACTATCTCTCATAACCTCCTTCTTACTAAGCTTTCTAACCTAAACCTTTCTCCCTCTTCCCTCTGTTGGTTTACTAGCTATCTCTCCAATCGGCAACAAGCTGTCAAGTGGAAAAAAGCCACCTCCTCCTTCCTTGACACACACAGGTGTCCCACAAGGCTCTATTCTGGGCCTCCTCCTCTTCAATATTTTCATTAATGACTTTTTCCGCTCTATCCCCCTTGCAAATATTATTCAATATGCTGATGACTCCACTATGATCTGTGCTGCCCCATCCATCCTAACTCTCTTAAAACTAACTCAAGATGCCTTCTACACCACAGAACAATGGATGAAAGAGAACCACCTTGTACTCAATGCTGCTAAAACCAAGCTTATGATATTCTCCCCCTCCAAAACTAATAACTTTGACAGAAATTTATTCTCCATCACCAGCCAGAACAATACATGTCTCGAGCTGGTATTTGAAGCCAAACTACTCGGGATTCAAATTGATGACAAGCTGAAATTCAGCTCCCATCTACTCCTAAATATAAAAAAAAAACATCAAAAACTAGGCATGCTCTACCGCCACCATCGGTTCCTCACCTTTACTACCAAAATTACCCTCGCTACCACATTTCTCCTTCCCTCCATTCTCTATGGCGCCCCTCTTCTAACAAACCTACAATCTTCTCTGAAATCCAAACTATCATCTTGCTACAATAAAATAGCCAGATTTGCAACCAGCAGCAAATCATCTACCCATCACTGTGAATCTCTCCAAAAACTCAACTGGCTCGAGCTACCCCACTACCTCTCCTACACTCAACTCACCTATGCACATAAACTCATCTTCCAGCCAGCACTCTGTCCCTCTCTTTCAACTACCTTTTAAATGCATCAAACACAAAGACTTCTAAGATCTAACAATCAAAACCTCATAGAGGTCTATAGACCTATACACGCACCAGGACAACACCTCCTGTCCTTCTCACTAGCACGCCAATGGAACTCCCTTCCCCCATCCATCCATACAATTGCTAGGCTCCCACACTTTAAAAAATTACTACACTCTCATCTAACATCCTCATGGGAATGCTCCTGCTCACATCCTTCATAACCTACCCTACTTCCACCACTACTCCTCTTTCTTTTTCCATTCCCAGCTAGCAAATTCATGCTTGCTTCCACCATTCAACTCCTCACTTGTACCAAGTAAAAAAAAAAATACTATTTCTTTTTATATTTCGCCTCTATTACTTGTTTTGTTTGATACTTATGTTTTCTCTATATAATCTATATATTGAAATTAATCTTTTTATTTTATGTATTGTGTAACATAATCTTTGTATAATCTGTATGTGGAGCTTTTCTCCCCAGGATTCCATTGAAAATGGGTTCTTTGGGCCCAATGGACTATCCTGGTTAAACAACAGCAAATAAATAAATAAATAAATTATGTAGTGATGTATTGTTGAGCATAGTAACGCTCGTAGAAATTGTGTGTACTTCTGTGGGCCACAAGGTAAACACCTCATACACCACAAGGGACGCTACATAAGGACTTTAAACACAACAATTCCACTCCAGCCGCTGTCAGTGGCAGGGTTTGTCCAACAAGTACGTGCCATAACAGGGGGTATTATATGTTGGTATACTGTAACAGTAGGCATATGTATGGGCGTATAACTGAGAATAACATGTCTAAGGTGGTCCTGCTGTGCAATTATGATTTGCATTATGAGATATTGTTGCAAAAATGTGAAATGTACAGTATTATAGGTAGATATGTCTAACATTTTACATAGCATTACTGTTATATTATGCAAACATCAGGCATGTCTATTGGCATGTACAATACACAATAACAGGATACATATGACTTGTAGTCACCAGACAGTGTATCAGCATGATAGCTAACTGAAATGGAAGAGCTAGTCAATTATCCATGCACAAAGGACATGTAATAGCTTCATAGGTTCATAGTTACGTGCTATGCTGTCTGTCTAAGTCCATTTGTAAGCCTAACTACAATGTTTTCACTTGTGGCACCTCCCTAGGTTAGTGTCCTGTGTCTGTGAACAGCAGAGCCATTCATTTCCTGCACCTCTGTACAGCAGAGCCACTGCAGTGATCCCTGGTGTACATGTCTGTCTCCCATCCACCCATCGAGGTATCTCTTGAAGAGTGCTAGTGAGGGTCCCTGCCTGATGTACATAGGAATCATGTTACAAAGCATGGTGAGTGTCCGGGTCAGGAATGTAGCCCTCCAGCACATCCTAGTCATCGTTGTATTTAGGTACATATCCCAGAGCATGTGGCTCTCAGTGGCTTTTGCTTATGTGGAGCATATCCATCAATATTGTTTTGGACATGGGCCTTGTATGTTCAGCAGAGATCACCTCTGAGTATGCAGTATGCAGATGAGTACAACTGGGGTTTCTGTAGTTGGGCTGCATACGTCATCCTTTGGAGGTCAGTAATCCTCTTGGTGTGGTAATGTTGTGGTATTTAAAGCCGTTGCTGTTGTCTCGTAAGGTACATCCCAAATGGGGTGTTGTACCCTTTAATGTGTTTCATATGCCATGAGTAGAGAGGTAGAATGGCTGCCTTTGTTCTGGCTACAAACCCATTAGATATTAGGGTGGCCATGTAGAAGGATATCCACGCCACCTTGGCAATATGGTTATCAAAGGAGTGGGTGCTATCTACTTGGGTTCTAAGATCCCTTATTATGTCTTATGTATGTAGGGGACTACCACCTTTGTGATAATCAGTGGGTGATTGGCGTAATCCAAAGGGGATGTCTATGCACCTTGTGGCATGCAGCTTGAGGCCATGTTATTGACACCAGGTATCCGTCCCAGTGACACCCTTATGGAGGGTGTCTGTATCAGCTGGTGAATCAATCACCACCCCTAGTTTGCAGTCGTCTGCAAACCTATTCAGGGTAAGTCTTTCTGTGCTAGCCTGTACCTCAGAGAAGTATATACTGAACATGAGGGGCCCTATGACCGAGGACTGGGGGATGCCAATTGTAACTGATTTACAGTAGGAATTAGGGTATGCTGCCCTCACTGTGTGGGTTCTGTCCATGAGCTACTTTGAATAACATCTCATAATGTAGGGGTTGATATGCAGATGGATGTGTACATTGACAATACCAGAATGGGGAACGGTGTTGAAAGCCTTTGAGAGGACAAGGTAGGCTGTGTGGACCTCCTTACCCTCATCTACTGCCTTGGTAACTGTCTCAAAGGACTCCACCAGGTTTAGGAGTCATGGTCTGGCCCTAACAAATCCAAACTGGGTGGGATCAAAGGATTGGAGGCCACCAATGTATCTGTGAATGAGATCCATGATGATGTGCTCCATAGCCTTGCAGGACAGTCTAGTCAGGCGTATAGGGCAATAGTTCCCCTGGTCCATTGTGGCACCACCTTTGTGGAGTGTGATAACTGTTGCTGTGTGCCATTCAGGGGCCACAATGACTGATGCAAGGTTATTTGTGAATTTGGTGCCCAAGTGGGGAGCCATTTTGTTCTGAAGTTTGTGTAAATCGCAGCCTGGGATGTTGTACGGTCACATGGAATCTGTATTCCTGGCTTTAGAGAGTGCAGCTTTGAACTGCGTAGTTGTGACTGCAAGGACTCTGCATTGTTCCTGTATAGATTTGGGCCCTTTAGGGTGTGAGAGGGGTGTAAATTTAGCACTGAACCTATCTGCCATGATGTTGCCAATATCAATCGGTTCTGTAATGTTCGTGCCTAACTGCTGTATGTGAGAGCAGATGTGGGTATCACCATTGAAAGTAGTGACATACCTCTAGAATGCTTTGTGATAGTCCTTCGAATGAGTTGCAGTAATGTTTACGTAGCTAGCTTTGGAGGATGTGATAATAGATCACAGATTCCTACTGAGGCTGACTAGGGGATTGTACTCTACTTTGCAACAGTCTCCTCTTTCTGTTGTACATTATGTCCATGGCAGTGGAACACTAGAGTGGCATCCATTTTTTGGTGGGTACTGTCATGGCTCTGTTTGAGATAGCATGATCCATGCAGTTGTGTAAGTGCTAATTAAGTGCAGTTGTGTATGATTCAGCAGTTGTAACTGTATTGTCCATCTGCACGTGTGTCATGACGTTTACTACTGCTGTCATAAGAAGCCTGAAGTTGGCTTTGTAGAAATATTGTCCTGTGTTTTCCATAAAGGGTGTGGTGCCGGGATGTGGATAACAAGGGTGATTAGCGTACATTTGGATCTGACCAACGAGGAGATAACCCCAGGTGTGGAACACCAGTCACACATGTTGGTAATGACCAGGTCTAGGATATTGTTGGCCCTGGTGGTGGTGTGGATAGTTTGATCCAGGCGAATGGAGGTTATGAATCCCAGAAAGTATTGGCCTAATGTGTCGGTACATGAGTAGGTATCCCAGTTAATGGTGGGGTAGTGTCAGTCGCACATCAGTAGTGTCTGTTTGAACCCTACTTTTTAGTACACCAAGAAGTGAGGACCGTTAACCGTGGGGTATGGTGTGGAATCTGTAGCAAGCTACAATTTCTATAGCAGTTATAGCCACAGTTAGTTGCACTTGGATTACCTCTGATGCATTGTGCTAAGCAACCAGCCTGGAGGTGTGTATATCCTTGAGAAATATGGACACACCTCCGCCGTGGGTGTTCTGGTCCTGGTTACATGGCTGAAAGGTGTGGTCTGAGTAATAGCCTGTTAGTGCAGGGGTGCTCTCAGGATCCTAGAAGCAGGTCCCAATCACTGCAGAGATATGGAAGTGGTCCATTACAAGGAGTGCCTCGGGTGAGTACATTTGAGGTGAAGATGTCAAGCATTGAGTAGCATTACCCTCAGGTTTTGCTTGCCTGTTCCTGTTATGGTGGTGAATATGTTATTTGAACCGTGCCCAAAACAGGCACTATAAGAGCAGCAAGAGCCTTAGACATTATCCATAATCCCTGGGCCGACAGGTGCAGGCCATCTGTGCCAAAGCATCGTGTTCTGTCGACCATGTCATTCAAAGCAGACAGATACTGGATACCCTTGGAATGACATTAGAAGCATAGCCAACTGTAGAAGTGAAAAATTCAGTCCTTGTACTGCATTATCAGTCTGGACGAATGCCGAATGCTTCTCAGGGCTAGGGCGATACCTGCCTGGGCTACAAGATTGGAGAGCTATTCCATGTCTCTGTACATGTAGTCCAGGAAGTTACATCTCAGGGTAATTCACACTAACATGGAGAATGACACAGTCATGTTGTAACTGTTGAGGAGTGACCTTAGTGCATAGGTTATGTTGCGGATCCTGTTACCCGACAGCCAGCTGAAAGTGACTATCACCTTGTGTAGCCTGCTGAGTGGGACATCAGTGTGACCACATATAGAGTCACCTATGGCTAGTGTGTTGGGTACGTTTTATATCCCCCTATTGGCTGTAGTTGATGGGCCCACTGAGTCTGTGGGCTAAAGTAATTGGTGTTGTGTTAGATGATGGGGGCTGCCTGCGTTTCTGCTTTGGAGTTCTCTGTTGCCTAGACAGAGTAGTATTGAGGGGCTCCATAAATGTTGTTGTCTTACTATGTGTGGCCTGTGGTGGTGGAGATCTAGTGAGACTAAGTGATGAGTGTGGATTGGTGCAAACGTTTAACATCCGCACATGATTGTCAGGTTCAGTCTGGTTTGGAGAGAGCTTTACCTCCAGCATGGCTACATATGTCCATCTTCCACAGGTTGTAGTGTTGTATGTTAGGAGGGGAGCATTGACAGTGTACACAAGACAATTTCTATATTGCCTCATGATTCCCATATTCATCATATAGACAGGCGATAACACTGGGAATTGACACTTGCACATGCCTGAATATTTAACTATTTCACATTTGATATGTGAGGAAAGTGTGTACAACAGCTGTTTTACTCTAAGCAAGTGGGAAATGTAAGTACAAACAGTGTTTACCTGTAGGAAATGAGGAGGATTGAGTGCTATAGTAATTAGTAGCTCATGAAGTGCTTACATGTTCTGAACAAGTGCTGAGCGTGAATAAGCAATACAGATAGGGTGTCGGATAACATAAACACACTGCCCCCCCCAACAGGTACACAATCACATATCCATGAATACTACAGAGCCCCTGTAACCATAACTATGATGGTACAAGGTGCACTCAGGCTGCATGTGATCTGTCCACATCCCTGGTTGTATCATACACATATGGCAAAGCAGTTTGCTCTACACATATACATCATGTAAAATATAGCTTCATGTCAGTCTGTGAAAACACTGAATGGTGCACACCAACAGTTGTCACAATCCACAAAGTGGAGACACCACTCATAATGGGAGGCACTGCACTATTACCCTGCTGAGTCTGGTCTGAAAGTCCATGAACCTTAATCAACGTATATGTTGTTAGCAGTACAGATGTAGATGACAGTACGGCTGATTTCACACTGCATATCATACCTGTGACAGGTCATAGGACATCATCACCCATACTGTGTTCCACCTACACTCAATATACTAGATGTACCTTTGTATGTCACAGGAGTGTTTTGCCAGTGGACTGTTGAAAGAACCAACACTACAAAAGGTGTCTTAGTGATATGTGCATATCACACCAGTGACAGCTACAGTAAAAAAGGGTTCATTTGTTGTAATCCCCCTCATTGTAGCCCATACCACACAGACAAATGGGAGGCATCTGCGTATGTAAGCATGTGAATGGCTATGACCTAGGAGCAATAGCTGACTCAGTGTTGTGGACAACATACAGAATGGGCTTTGTGGGTGAGGTATGTGACATATGTGCACAATCTGACAGCTGCATATTACATTGTCACCGCTAGGTTAATAACCCCGTACCCATAAACTACCACCTAGGCAGCGGTCAACATAATGGACACTGTGTGTAGAGGATGGTGCTGTGCAGTTTACCTACCTGAGCTAGTGACATCACCAAGCCTATTAGGTAGTCATAAGAGGCAAAACTAGTCATGACAGGGTGCCATCCATGAGCATGGAGATCATTGTACAACCATACTCATCACTCAAGTGACCAATATCGGATCACATATCACCTTTAAGGGGTATTGCCCATGTTTGGATGGGTGACACCAGCCTTCACAATCCTCATCTCCACTATGTAGCATGATGCCTACCCTGCATAAAGACATGTCCAACACTGTGATGTTTGACATGCTACACGTACATATCCTGATCTGAAATACATAAGTCATGGACATCCACCTTCATAGTACAAAGATCGCCACATGCTGGACAGATCCCTGTGCCAAGCACGTTACATACACCTGCCATACTATGCAACCCTGTCCAGCAAAGCTGCACATTTCACCTCTGTCAGACATGGTGTGATGACTGCATGGTAGATGTATCATTAACCGTCTGGATCAGTTATGTGGCACTGCTTCACATGGCGCCGGAAACATGGCTGTCAGCTACAGCTAGAAAACCTTACATCCTACACTCATACATGGCACAGGGCATACAGACTACTACATGACCTTGGCCATACATGCTATAGTTGATAACCATCCCTGCAAATACCATCTGGCTAGCCATTGTCCCATGTGCAACACAGGCGATACGTGGCAGGATGTTGAACTGCTGTACAGTGCCATGTAGATGTATATGGCAAAACACATGCATGTAAAGGCTTCCATGTCCATGTCTGCATTGTCACAGGTCATGTCTGTTAAGGCAGTGTATGTGTTGATATGTGACATATACACAGCATCAAAGTCGACAGCATTAATGTGGACACATCCAGGCATGTGCTGATAGGTAAGAACACCAGTTAAGGCAAACAGCACATCAAGACAGCATCCACATGGAGTATGAGCAATGTAATCAGGTGACACACATATGTGGTGATAATATCCAATCAACATTGGGTGTCACATGTGTGTGACACAAACATGTCAGTGGTGTCAGTGTCATGAAGATTTGCAAAGACAACTGTTCGTAGGTACTAAATGTCATACACATGTATGTGCAGCTGTATCTCTGTGCATATCTGAGATACTGTGACCTGTCTCCATCATTATGTCTTCCAGATATGCCTCGAGCAAGGCTCCCAGCCTATACCCGCTTGGAGGATGAGGCCCTTATACCTTACCTCCAAGACAACTATGATGTCTTGTTTAGCCATGTGCCACAGCATGCACAGCAGCGTGATGACCTGTGGCAGGAACTTTGCAGGAGGATTAATGATGTGGGTGGCCATAACTGCACATACCATCAGGTGCGCAGACACTGCACGGACCTGATCAGACGTGCGAAACAGCGTGCAAATGCAATCGCCAGGGAACAAGATGCAACACGTGGTGGGCCACCAACCCAGCCCCCACTCACACGTACCAAGGAGCTATTGGCCAACCTGGGGACACCATCAGAACAGCATCCATAAACCCTAGCTGCCATTATGGAGGTGGGTGTCTCTCAACCACCGAGCCTGGAGTTGCCTGGTAAGTCAGTACTGCACATATTACTTTTATATCCCATTTAGTTGCAAGTGTCACTGTACAATATGTAATGTAACATCATATGCAAGGCATGTATACACACATGCCGCATACTATAGTATGCTACTCTGTGTATGCACACATGTGCATACTCCATAGTATATCCTATTGTACTGGTGAATGTGTTAACATGCACATTGTACCCTGTAGCTGTCATACAGTCGTGGATAATGATCATACTGCTGTGTCACTCCTATATAGGTACCTCTGGCATTCTGCAGAGACAGCAGGCCATTGCAGGTGAGACAGTTATAAGTATCAGGAATGTTAATGCACAGATCTAGTCGGTATGTGGCCAGTTAACACATGTACACATAATGCATGGTCCGGTCACAATATACAGGTCGCATCTTTAATCCATCACACTGGCTACTCATGTGCAATACTTACAAACTAAGTAAAACACTGACATGAAACCACAGAAACTCTCATTGCTAGATGTGTGTACAGCTGTGCATACAACGGTGGAGGTGTTGTTCAATGTAGGAATATGTACTATACATCAGAAATACACATGTGGGGTACACAAACAGTACTACAGAGTGAGCTGGAGTATGGGCAGCCCACAGGATTCACCATTGTGGAATATGCCCCTGCAATGAGTGCACACATTGTGATGTGCCATCTGACATGACCATGACATGTAGTGGTCCGGCTGCAACATTGTCTAACTATCTCATAAAACATACCCCACATACCAAACATACAACCCTTTGTCTGCATAACCTGTGGACAGTGGAGTATCTGACATGTATGGGTGTATGTCATATGGGACAACACAGACATGTGAGATAGATGGCCATCACAACTGTTTGGACAACACATGTACACACATGGCCATGGAGGATGGCCAGAGACATGTAGCAACACACAGTAGATGCGATGTGTTTGTGTGTACACCCTGTTGTACATTGGCTACACATGGTCCAACTATAGCCTTTGTTGAATGGTTATATTGCAGATGTGGAACACTGGACATCCTACAAGCCTGTGCACAGCTTGTGGAGCCGTCACTTAATTTGACCACATAAGATGTGCTGAACATCATGACTGTGTCACAGCATGACAGTAGTCACCTGTACAGCATCCACATACATACACAGACAACCACATCAGGCCACAGATACAGTACATTTCCCTTGCTGCTGTTGGACATCACTGTCAGCCGTGCACCTCATGTGTGTGGTACACAAATGTCATGTGGGACATGGTGTATTGACAAGTCTGCCATGTGTGGACATGGTTGCCAGGGAGCTAAGATATGTTAGCAGATGTGCAGAGGTGTCATCCGTATGTCCTTCAGTGACCTGTCACACATTACACATCATGGTTTAATGTGTATACACCTCAGCGACGTGGGCCACAATCCACAGTATATATGTATTGCGCATGTACACAGTCATGGCTATGCACTGTGTGTGTAATCCACACTGTATAGCAATAAAGACGCCTCATGATTCCATGCAATGGCACTGTGTCTGTACTTCACACTGTATAGCAATACAGACACCTCATAATACCCTTCAATGGTCATGCACATCTGCTAAAAGTGCATTTTATCTGTAGGGCATACAGACAACACTGCAATGTGACACCATTACACCACTGTACATGTGTCAGGACACCATTGTGTCAAACATGTATGCATGTCAATGCACATGCCAGCAGATTACATGTCATACTACATGTTAATGTCAAGGTCATATGCTTCACATCAGCCATGTGTACTGTTAACCTGTGCTGGTCCACATGGTGTAATACAGGGATGCATGCTTACTACCATGATTGTGTGAAATGCAAGGCTTCTGCTATGACACATGCTTACTGTTTTGTGCAACCCAGGGATGCATGATAACTACCACTATTATTGTCTGAGCTGCATGCTGTCTGCTGTATCACATGCATGTTGCATGCCTTCTGTCAAATCACATGCAATGGGTGTGTATGTGTGTGTGTGTCTGTGTGTGTGTGTGTGTGTGTGTGTGTGTGTGTGTGTGTGTGTGTGTGCATGTGTGTGTGTCTCTGTATTGTAATGTAGAGTCTTTGTTTGCCTTCACAGGTGATGTAGGTGCGTTACCCTCCTGCGGTCCATCTGATGTTAGTGTCCCCACAGATTCTAGCAGTGATGATGAACATATGCTTGAGGCACAGGCAGGTTTGTCAGGGGCTGAATCTGTGCCATTGGTTGCCATTCCACCTATACCCCCCTCATCTTCGCACACAGTTCTCATGCCAACACATTCCCCATCACCAGTGGCCATAGAGGAAGGACAGTTAGCATGTGGTAGCTTGGAACAGGAACCTGTGGTGGCTACTGAAAGTGTGTATTCACACCATGGTGTCAGTCAAATGACTGGAGATGTGCCACACAGGCATGGGGCCAGTGCTGCTCGTAGGAGGACCTCTGGCCAACATGCCCCTGCAGAACAGAGCACAGCAGCTGGTTTCACCAGATGCATGTTTCAGACTGTAATGGTGGCACAGGCATGTGCTGAATGGCAGAACAGAGAAGGGCAGAGGCTTCAGAGGGCTGCTGTCCGTTCTTTAAATGACAACATCCAGGCATTGGCAAATGCTCAACAGCAGATTGCTGATGCTTTGAACAGACGATTGGGTGACATGGTTGGAATCCTTGACCATGGCATGACAATCTGCGAGCGTGAGCTGTCTGTGCTGGAACATCTGGTAGGAGTGAGGTGTAGGGCACGTGGACGTAGGCCAGCTACATCACCTGGTGCAGGTCTACGTGAATGAGCTACCTCACATGCCTGCTCCCATAGTGGTGGTAGCAGCAGCAGTGCAGCTGGTGCTGCACTGTCCACACCAGGACACAGCAGACCATGTGGATGTGGCCCTGGATGGTCCCAATGGGGACACGGTTCCAGTGGACATGTGTCATCAGACAGTACCCAATCTGTACCTCTGCCTGGTAGTGCCCGTACAACCCCTGGCAGACACAGGTCATGTGTCCATGACCGGACACCGTGAGCTGTAAATCCTGGTCTGTACAGTCTGGAGCTGTCAATAATACCCCTGTGTAGGCCAGACACATGGCAGAACTGTGTGCACACATACACACACACACCAGAAACATCTGTAGGGCACTGCAACACTCACATGCATAACAACCACACATGGCCAATTAGATCAAAGGCCCTAACCCACACACATGATGTCATCCACTGGTGCAGCTTAGGCCCCTGGCAAACATTATCACCCTGTGCATATGATGATGCCTGTGCCACATCCCTGTCATCCACACCATCGGTGCAGGGACATGCTCATATGGTCTGATGCACAGGGTGAAGAGAATAGGGAGATAAGTGTAGATTACAATTGTTGTGTATTATTGACACGCAGCAGACATACCATGTAGTACAGGTTTAGAATGCATTGTTTTCTGTTCACAGTATGCGTCTTGGTAACAACAGTAGCAGCATGTTGGTAATGATGTCTTGCTTCCTTCCTTCAGGTCTAATCGCATGTGCCATTGAGTACCAATGTTTGCAGTTTCCCATGTGTAAAGGTGGACTACTCACAGGCATGTATGGCAATACCAGCATGCTATATGTAGCTTCAACCTCACTGTTAGAAAGGCTGACATTCCAAAGATGTTTACACATCTACTGATCCAGGAGCATGTGAGCTGTGTACTAAGCTACAGTGGCTAGAGATGCGACATCCATACCGGGTGACATCACAGGTACAGTTACATGGGTGGGGAGTTTACATAGTGGTCTAGCTGATGACAAGGATAGAGGCCAGTTGATAGCTTGAGGCCTCACTGTGTAGCAGTAATACACATTCACATTACAGGATGAGAGCAGACAACTACACACACACACACACACACACACACACACACACACACACACACACAAACACACACACAGGTATTCGCACACATGTATTCAGACACAGTAACATGCCCACACTCACGGGGTCAATGACACTGTAACACACACACCCACACACACACACACACACACACACACACACACACACACACACACACACGCACACACACACACACACACACACACACACACACACACACTTGATAGTGTTGAGGTGAGGACCCTGCCTATGTGGTAATCACCATTACAGTACTGTGCACCCACATGATGTGACACAGAGAATAAACATGTACAGGTAGTCAGTAATGCCTAAGATCAAAGGCATCAACAGGGTAGCAGATTGCATCACCTGGAGGGGTTAGGGGTCCTATCTGTTCACTGTGGTAACATACATCCTCACTCCATGGACCAGACAGCCATACATACATACATACACGCACACACACACACACACACACACACACACACACACACACACACACACACACACACACACACACACTGTGGAGTCCACAATTGAATGCACCTGCGCATACAGATAGCTCACATGTGTGTGATACACACCCCACCCCTGCCAATGTCTTGCTTTCTACACTGCAGTATGCACAGATCTCTACAACAGTGCACAGGGGTGTGTAACAATTGGGATGTATTCCCCACCATATATGGCATATATGGACACACAAGCAAACACACATGGCAGTACTGTGAATCAAACACCTGCTATCTTATGATACATATGACAGACATGCAGCAGTATTACCCGCATTACAATGTGTACCGATGCTACCTTTGGCAATTTTGCTGATATATGCACACGGGAGGTCTGAAGTGTTACAGGTGTCAAGTGATTTACACTCAGTGACACCCTGACCACTGTGTAGGATGTATGTCTTCCCCTTCAATTAACAGAAACATAGCTTAGTGTTTGCACATGTTATGATAGTACAGCTTGTGACACACTTGTGAGCTGTCTTCAGCAAACATCCATCTGCAAAGTTGACCCACCACTTTATGTCCACACATCCGTCCATACCTGATGTACATCTCACCGTACTGTCTGTATTTCACCATATAAAGTTGGCAATGATGGGGCTGCATCGCAACTGCATGTTACAGTAAGACACAGATCACCTGCAAACATCAGCTACTACACACGCATGGTAGCTGAATGCACACCACTACATGTACATGTGTGTAGGTCCTACATTCCTGTCATTTAGCCATGTTTGTAGGCATTGCAATTGGTGGACATGTGTGATGACATACATGACAAATGGACTGTTGTATGATATGATAGTTGCCATGGGTAACCAGTACAGAGGGAATGTTAACTCAGTCAACATTGCTATCACACCTTATGTACTGTTAGCATTTAACAGCCATGGACCTAACTTCCATGTGCATGTGTGTAATTGCTGTAGCCACCTGTCTGCACGAAGGACAGCAACAGCTATGCTATGTACATATGTGCTGTGTGTGTGTGGGGCATGTACATATCCACAGCAGGTACATGCATGTCATATCTAAACATGAGTGTGTTTACTGATGTACAGCAACAGTCATCTGTTACAGCTGTATATGACCAAGGGTCCCTGTTATGTGTACAGCCGACCTGGTTATGAACAGTGGTATCATTGCATTGCATAACACATGATGCAACTGTGTCAGTATATGGGTAGTCTGCACAGTTGCTATAGAGCTAGGTACAGTCCACTGGTCATGGGTCACATAGTGTTTTACTCATATATGTTCTGCCACATGTATTGATGTGTGTTGCGGGTCCAAGGGCATGGTGATGTGTGAGGGCTACATCCTAGAATGTGGCTTTTGACACTATGATATGCACCTGAGACATCGGTGATGGCTTTTGAAGGTATACTGGTCAGTACCTGTGAGTGCCCTTCATGTATGTGGGGATACCTCCACCTGGAGCGGTCCGTAACAGTGTTATGGCCCACATGTCTGTATCCGAGGTATATGGTGGTAGTGCTATTGTGCACAACTGAGCCTTCAGCCAGGTGTTCCTCACTGCACAGATGTCAGTATTCCCCATTCTTAGATCTAGATTGGCAGCTGTGATTATAAATGCCAGACATCTAGCACTGTTTAGCATACACATACACATACAATGCAGTTGTCCTCTAGGTGTCAGGGTGTTAACCTGGTTTCAGAATATTCATCTATGAATGGCACTATATGGGCGAAGTAGCCACTGCTGGCAGGACATCAGCATGGGTGGTATTAGTGTGCCAGGTTTAGAATGGTACATCTAAGGTGACGGACAGATGCAGACGTTGTGTAGAAGACCGGTGTCAGATATATGTAGTGCAGCATTCATGCTAACAATGACAACTATCGACACACTGTGCCCTTCTGTGTTTAGAATCAGAGTGCATACAAAACAGCTCTTTGCTACTAAGTGTGTGAGCATGCCCAGTGATACCTTGTGTCATTTTTGTCCCTCTATGTGTATGGGCATGGCCATTGTAACCCTGTATAGCGATAGTGGTCATCCAGGCAACAGATGGCCATACCCCACTTCAGGATGGATTCCTACATTGAACACACTGGTTCACAGGTATGTACATCATAATTGCCAGCATCCATGTCGATGTCCACATTCCTAGAAGGTCATATTGACAGTCTTGAAAGGTGTAGTGTCTGTGGCGCGTCTCATATCCATGTAGTGTTGTAATAGTGCTCCATAGATAGGCAGTTGTCCTGATCACACCACTGGTGTGTATTTGTCTCCATCTGCCTGGGGACAGAATAATGCTTTTACACTGCTCACACTCCATACAATCCCTATCGGCGTCTTTTCCATTTCTGATTATGTCACCCACCTAGAAGTATGCCTCTGGTAGTGCTGTGTCCCAGTAATCTCGGTAGCGAGTTCTGTGACTGCGTAATGCTGTAGAATGATACGGTAATTAGGTCTGTGTTCTAATCCCAGCCATGCCAACTGTGTGTGTGTGTGTGTGTGTGTGTGTGTGTGTGTGTGTGTGTGTGTGTGTGTGTTTCCATCTACCTGGGGATAGAATAATGCTTTTAGACTGCTCACACTCCATACAATCCCTATCAGCATCTTTTCCATTGCTGATGATGTCACCCACCTAGAAGTATGCCTCTGGGAGTGTTGTGTCCCAGTAATCTCGGTAGCGCGTTCTGTAACTGCGTAATGCTATAGTGTGATAAGGTAGTTAAGTCTGTGTTTTAATCGCAGCCATGCCAACTGTGTGTGTTTCCATCTGCCTGGGGACAGAATAATGCTTTTAGACTGCACACACTCCATACAATCCCTACTGGTGTCTTTTCCATTGCTGATGATGTCACCCACCTAGAAGTATGCATCTAGGAGCACTGTGTCCCAATAATCTCGGTAGTGCATTCTGTAACTGCGTAATGCTGTAGTGTGATAGAATAGACAGGTAGGTGTTCTATTCCAAAGCATGAAAGGTGTGTGTGTTTGGTAGTCATATTCTATGTGTTGGTATCTGTGAGTGGCTAGCTCCAGGATGTGTTGAGCGTGTTTTGTTGTTTTCCTATATAGTGTCCATAAATGTCACAATCGCCCAAGAGACTGGGTTGGCAAGACATACACATACATTCACCAATAGGTCTGGTGAGTAAATGTCAGCAGCCCTAATCTTACCCTTAATACAGTCTGACCCGTGTGATGCAACGAAACAAACTTGCCTTGATAGTAACACCAGTACATAATGTAGGAGGCGCATGTGGTCTCCTTTTCATTCTTGTCTAATGCTTTGGTGTCACGTGGTCCGCTGTTGTGATATATATTCTATATCTACGTATGTGTGTGTATATATATATATATATATATATATATATATATATATATATATATATATGTGTGGACATTAGCACACATAAATCTACATGATGGAATACATGTCCTATACTGTTGAAGGCCTATGCTGGATGATCTGTACGTGATCACCTCAGATGTATGTATATCTGCCATGGCTTAGTGGTAAAGAACATCGTCTGTGGTGTGCAGGGTCCCAGGTTCAAGGCGTGTAGAGACCGGTTATTTTGTTGCTGGGAAGAACAAGGGACATCGAATACAGTGATAGTAAGGCACTTTTAACCAGTTGTGTGCGGATATGCGCAAAAGTAAGCAGTGGCTATTATTTTGGGGGCTCGGTATGGGTCATGTAACTATGCATTAGAAGACAATACTATGCACATGAGGTGGAAAATAGTGAATCCCATGTATCCCCAGGGTGTGATGCAGATCTCAACCAGTGTATGTGTATAGATAGCCGGGTGCAGCACTTGAATATAGGTGAAAGCATTGGGGGGGGGGTGTCAGGCATACTGTACGTACATTGGAGCCCTGTGTCTCAGGATTGCTCCTGCCTTAGGACGCCTAAGCTAGGGGTGTGTCTATACCTGCCTAGTGCAATTGGGAGGGACAACAGCAGTAGGATAGTAGTCAAGGTGAACAAGCTGAGCAAACAAGTGATAATTAGCACAATCAACAGATTACAGGCCCAGACCGGCCCAGAACACTACGATAAAGTGAGCAAGCACCATACACATGGGTTTTTTCCACACTCTACACCACCGGTGTATACATGCGGGGAAATTTTACGAAATAATCCAAGGAAATGAGAAGGACTGCAGCAGGCAACATAAACCAACATGTGCAGGAGGCTGAGGGTGGTGAGGATGTGAATGCTGCCAAACAATCCTCAGTGAGGAGACAGAGAAGACTTTACAGACCCAGGGTAACCTACCAGGGGCTACATGAGCTGGAGATAGTGGAGCACTATGGGGTGGACAGAGACCTCCTACAGTAGATTGTTGAGCTGTGCCGGCCACACCTGACACATAGAACAGGCCAAGGGAAACCCATCCCAGTGGATACCAAGGTATGTGTAGGCCTAGGTATACTAGCCACAGGTACCTCCCAAAGCACAACTGGGAATATCATGGGGATCTCACAGGCATCTGCATCCAGAATATTCCACCAGTTCCTAGATGCCATTTCACCACATGCCAGTGAGCACATACATTTTCTCAACACACGTGAGGTGTTGACCAGCAATATGCGTCTCTTCCACCAAATGGCAGACTACCCTGGGGTAGTGGATGCTGTAGTCTGCATACACATACACATCAAAGCACCACCCGGTGAGCGGGGTAGGGCCTACATTAACCACAGGGGTATCCTCTCCATTAACTGCCAGGTCGTATGCGATGCCCAGGGCATTATACTGAATGTGTGTGCTGGCTGCCCAGGAAGCTAGGATGATTCCAATATATGGCATCTGATGCAGCTGTGCCACACTTTTGTCAATATGAACGTCCCCTACGGTTACCTAGTGGGGGATGCTGGGTACCCACTGGAGCCATGGCTGATGACACCCATCAGAAATGCACACACACCTGAACAACTATGCCATAATGAGGCACACGCACAGGCAAGACATATAATTGAGCATGTGTTTGGGATGCTCAGGTCACGGTTCTGGTGTCTGGACACATCCGGTGGAGCCTTGCTGTATTCACCAGCTACATGCACCAAAATTGTTATGGTATGTGCTATGCTACACAATATGATCCTGCGGAAACAGTTGCAGCAGGAACAGCATGGGGCAGGGCCACACAGCCCCCCACCAATGCCAAGGCCTGTACAGGCACACAGTGACGCAGAGGAGGAACTACCTGAGCCTGACCCAGTAGGCGAAAGGAGGCATGCCCAGTATGACCTGGCCTTGGCAAAGAGGCAATGCATAGCATATGCACTGACACAGTAGGTACCCAGGGAATGTCACCCTCTCTAACTCGCACAGACAGTAAAAGGGATGCCAAACATGACACTACCTGTGCTCAGCCATGTATAGGAAGTGCACTGTGTGCATCCGACATAGGCAGCACTCCAGCACCATCCTCAGGTCTGGTGCACCCTCAAGATAATTCAATCAACCTACCAATTGGCAGTTGTATTAGAATGTGTTTTTACCTGTAGCTATGGTATGGATGTGAGCATGCAAGGGAATTTGGTGGCCGAATGTTAGGGCAGTGGACAGTACACGTCCATAGTGGCACCATGACATCTGCAGCACATACCGGGGTCACAACAGTAGCCAGTAGTACACAGGGTGTTCTAATCCACTGTGGTTTATGGGCTGAACATCATGTGTGTCCATACAGCCCACACAAGTCTCAACCAGCTGGACAGGTGTAGACCAACACAGACAAATGCTGTACAATGGCCTCTGAATCTGCCCAATGGATGACCCCACCCCCCCCACAGACACACACAGGCAGACTACAGCAGGCCAGACAGTTGGATGTAGGTTGTGAAGGCTAGGATGTCTGAAACCAATATGTTGGTAATTAAAGCTAGGATCTGGAGTGCACTGGTATGCCTCTAGCCAGCACATTAGGTAGGTCCACACACTGAAATGGAGTACCTGACATACTAGTACAGTAGTAGCAAAAGTGTACAACTGTCAGCTGTGTCCCCCTTCCAACGTACACATGTACCAGTCATGTGCTCCCCCCCTCCCCGGTGCTGTGTAGGAATGTGGATACAGTTGGATGTCCCCCCACGCTGCGCAGAAATGTAGCAACAGTCAATGCCACATGACTGATGGATACCCTGCAGACACAGCATGCCACCTGTCAGTGAACAACGCAGGGGTTGGCACCAAAGTACTAACTACCTGGACATGTAACACATGCGATCCAGTTGAACATACTGGGCATGCTCAAACACATGAAGGTATGATGGTAATGTCAGTCAACAACATGCGTAACGGTCATACTGGGCATGCTGACACACTTAAACACAAGAAGGCCAGGTCTGCAAACACCAGTGGTCTGGACATATCTACCAGTACATTGCTATACTGTTGGATGAATGTGCTGTATGGTATGTGTGTGGTACTGTCTATTGTCTGTATATTTGCCATGGTGTATTGGTAATTCAGATTAGCTGTGTGTGCAGGGTGTTGCTACCAACACTTGCAAAGGACGGTTCTTTGTTTGCGGCCAGGACAAGGCCATTGGATACGGAGTGAGTAAGGCACATTGCAGCAGTTGGGAGCGGTTGTGCGTGGGTTTGCTGCAGTGTTAAACACTGCTGACCTCTGGTTACAGCTTCTTATACTTGTTTAGACTCCACATTTCTTTAACAGTGCAATACTCGCATACTGGTAGCCAAACACGCTTATACCCGCTCGCTCCCTCACTTGCACATGCACCGACATTGGTGCTTGCATTTGCCACTCACGCTGGGTGGGCACAATCCCTTGTGATGCCTATTACATCGGACTACATGATTACAGTATCGGGTATGGCTGACCATTAGGTGACAGCATGGCGTTCGACTGTACGGAATCAGCGGACTGTCCATTGAGTTAATCTTATTATATGCGTGTTCCTCATACAATCTGCTCCCATCTGGCTGATACATGGGAACTGATAATCTGCAATGCAGACAAGTAAATGTGTTTTGGGAACCACATCTGACTGCCGGGTCATGCTACCGCATACCTATTGTAGGTTTTCCACCTTTTAAATTGGCCAAAGTAAGACTTTAGGATTAACACCTGTCCCACTTTGCATGGGACAGTCCCTCATTAGGCATATGTGTCATGCAAGAATAATCTAGGCATAGCAAATGTCCTGATTACAGGACAATATTATATTCTACATTTCTCTAATAGTTGCATGTAACAGTTATTCTATAAATGACACTTCTATATGTTATGTGAAGTAGCATAAGCAACTTGACTGCTGCTAGACTAAGCTTTGATTTGTGCTAATACGTATATTTCTGTACTATGCACGGCTGTAGGTATGTTCTGACCTGGTATGTCTGACATTTCTACGGAGCAGGTTCCACTTTGGCCATTTAGAAAGTTGGTAGCCCTATAGGACCTATATGTGGAGATGTCAGATTTGGCAAGGCAACACATACCCACAGCCAGTAGAAAAATGACTACTTCACCAGTTTGCATAAGTAAAGGTTATTCTTGTAGCATTATAGTTGCTAATACCATTTCCTATAACATCTAGGTGTTTCAGATACTACAAAATCGTTTTATGCAACCACTACAGAGAGTATATTGATTCTTTGCCTGAAATCACAGGCCATGTGCCATAATAACATTCATTTTGCAGGACACAACTGCCCAGAGGGGAGTGTGCCCCAAAAAGGCGAACAGGTGGTAACCCCAAACTATTATGCTATCATCTACCTAAGGTAGTCGGCGGAATATGCGCTTTCTGTCACTAGCATACCTCACATACCAATGGGGGAGAATGAACACTGTATCAAGGACACTGCATAACACCCTCAGGGAACATTTAGATGATTGGTTCTATTAACCTGACACATTGACAGTCACAGGGCATATGTATTCATTCACATTTGTTGAGGTACATGCTGTTTATGACTCAAACATGTTGTCATTAGTCATTACGTGTATTCCGCCACCTGTCGACCTAATATCACTAGTTCTGGAAGGGTTTAGT